>NW_017893416.1:0-80932 GCF_001540865.1 Ananas comosus
TGAAGTGCACCACAGGCCAAGCAACAAAGATGTCGAGTGACAATATAAGTAGAAGGCGACAGGTAAGCAGTGAAATATGTAACTTATACAGACATGAGATATTCTCTAGTTAGCAATGTAATGCAAAAGTATGAAAGCAACTATGCATGAAGTAATATGGTCTCCAACTATCTGATAGTTCACAGAGGTTGAAATAAGTAAAAATTTCCTTGTTTAAATATCTAATGCAAGTATTTTCAAGTAGTCACATAAGGTCATGATCTGTCAATATGATCAAATAGATATATAAAGTGCCATCTGTAAGAGACCCACCCGAAGGCTGTTTGTGGCCCTGAGCCAACCGTAGGCTGTCATGGCCGGTGCGGGAGCCTAATGGCCCCGGGTGGTATCAACCATCCCCCTAGGCAGGAGTTGAGCAGGGGCCCAACGTGCAATCCACGGTTCGGCGGCCATCAGCGCACGGCGGAAATATGGTATCGCGATGCATTTCGGAAGTGCCGGCTTGTAGGGAAGCGACGCCTACAAGCATGTGCGATGAGGCACAAGGCAAGTACGTCAAACGATTCGTGGTTCAGTTCTGTGCATGTACCAAATCATGCAAGTGTCAGAATAACATGAAGTGTGTCAAGTAGGCCCAATGCTATTCCCTATGTTCATCAATGCTCTAACAGGAAGTATAGGGGTATAGTGCCTATCAATTATATCTCTTATGTTTGCGAGTTGCATGTTACTAGTTTGCAAGTGCCCCTTATACACAACTTTCTCTATGTCAAGCATGATAAATATGTTTCAAGTTACGCATTTCCAGTCTAATTTCTCATTGAAGGGGGTTTTGACATTGCAAAATAAGCTACCTTTTCACATGCAATGATTTCTTCATATAGCTCTACTAGGTTATAGTGGAAATTTTCATAATACACGACGGCAATGCATTTTAAAAAGCGCTCTAAAATTTAGTATAAAGTTTCCATTTACATAGAAAATGAATTAAAAAAATTTACGACAGTTTAGAAATGAGCCATAGCGCCATTTCGCCCCCATGACACGGAAGGCAAACCACGATGAAACGAAACTCCTCTGTGGCTCCAACGAGGTGTCTCTAGTCTGCTAGTACCTTAAGAGGCGGATACAAGAAGGAATAAGTGTCATCTAGTCTAAACAAAACGACGCTAAGCTCAGGATCATTAAAGATTATAGCTAGGGTACGAAGAACTAACATTGCCGAAGGAAGCTTCTAACAATCTCCAAATGGGAGCTAGAGTCCTTGCCAATCTACCTAAACCAAGGTTCTTAAGCCCATCAATTTGGTACAAAAGCCGCCCGCCAAAACGAAATATCGCCACATTTAAGCCCGTAAAAATCCAAAATCTAGGTTTGCATCTCATGAATCAATTAAAACTCGAATCTAGAGGAGAGAACATGTTGCCCGTACCTCTTAGAAGCTTCAAAACAAGCTCTAAATCTTTTACAATCCCAAAGATCTATCCTTCCACTTAGCTCCGATCCAAGCTTTGGGCTTCACTTCATGAGAGGAACCCAAAAAAGAAGCCAAGAAAAGCAAGGAGGAGAAGATCAAAACCCTACAAAATCCCATCAAAAATGGAAAGAGAAGCAAGAGAGGAAGTTCTTACCTATGATCTCCTCTGTTCTAGGGGCTCAAAAGAGCATGCATGCATGGCTGGTGGCTTATATAGGCGTCGAATGCAACCAATTGCAAAAACACCCCTCTACGACTACAGCCCGAATCTGCGACTGCGTACCGGTACACGGGTTTGTGCTACCGGTACACTCCACGAAAGCCAAAACACGAGCTCGGGTTTCTGGGAAAATGGTCTGATTACAGGTACACAACCCACCGTACCGTTCACCCATCAACCCCGTCCGATAAGCACGGCGCAACCGTACGGGTACGCTGCTGAATGTAACTGAGAGCTAGACGCAAAAATCTACTTTTTGGATTTTGGTATCACCAGACTTTAAACCACAATGTCTGCGGACTCGAACCATAGGTGAACACTGTCAAGACCTCCTACCAGAAAGTATGGAAAGTTCGACACACATATCAAGCAGTGAACTCGCAAATTTAGCAAAGGTCCAGGTGTGTTAAGTAGGCACACGGCGTGAACATTCAGTAAGAAACGTTTCATCCTTCAAAGTGAATGGACAGTCGGAGCGAACATACAAATCTTGAGGATTTATTTGAGCGTGTAATTGTGCAGATTAACAGTGGAGGATGGGCATGATTTCTATGCCTATGTAGTCGCTATGGAATAACAGTATCAAGAAGGCTAGCGAGATGGGGCCTTTTGAGGACTATATTGGTCCGGAAGAGTGTCGGATTCTCCTATCATTTGGGCAGCGACAGGTCAGCGAGGAGAATGGGCTCTTGGCGGAGATGGTGCGGGAGTCGGGAGGAGAAAGTTCGCCTCTTGCCCCCGTCAACCGGTTCGGCGAGTGGCGCATCTCGCCAAAAGAGGGTTATTGGCCGAAAGCGAAGAAAGATTTGGAGTTGCTTGGAGAGCCGTGTAGGTTCTTAGGAGTGTCGGCGATGCGAGGAGTCAAGACGATTCGGATGTTCCGTGGGAAAGACTAAGTCGCCCGTTATGTCGGACCGTTTTGAGAAGTATTGGTAGAAGCGTAGGTGGGGTGTGGTGGACATTACAGCTCGCATGTACCACGGACTCGCCCGAGATTCCACAATGTTTTCATGTGTCAAATCATGCCGAAAGTAATCGAAACCAAGACACATGTATTGCGAATACGAGCCCGTAGAGTACGTGAGGATATTGTAATGATGAGTACCCGTGGGTGCTTGCGATAAAGAAGTGAGGAAGTTGCGAAGTAGTCAATGTATTCCCTATGTATAAGGTCCAGATGAGCAGAACATGCGAGTGCGAGAAGCCACTTGGAGCTCGAGGAGTCAATGCGGAGAGAATATCCACATTTATTCGAAGATCGACGACGTTAAGGTTATGCGTAATTGTCGCGGATACGAAATGATTTTAAAGGGTGGGAGAATGTAATATACCGAAAATTCGGAAAAATAAAAGTCAACTTTAGTCAAATTTGAAGAAGTGCAGAGGAATGAGACACTTCGGGAAGTCCGAAGGTGTTAAAATGATTAAAAAGCGAGTTACGGAGGTTATCGAAGAGCATATTAGGAATCAAAATCTGCAAACGCAGTTGCAGCTCTGGGGATCAGGTCACTGGTAGGAGAGGACCGGTCCGAACGCGTAACGAATGAAGACAGCGAAAAATCGGCTAAGTTCTTGAGGGTTCGGCTCTCGGGAATCCGGTCCATCTGCTGAGCAGACCGGTCCCACGAGAGACCGGTCCACAGAGAGGGACGACGCTATCGCGCGCAAAGCTCTGGCTGCACGCTGGGAGAAGCTCATTCGCGAACTGGTCCCTAGTCGGGGAGACATCCGAGCCCGAAAATTTGTCCCAGTATCGGCAGTTGAAATAGGATGTAAAGTTGAGGGCGTTTATATAGCATTTTGCAGCCCATGTTATGTAGAGGGCTGAGAGAGCCTTTTCTCTTCACTCTCACCCTCTCAAACACTCTCTTCTCTTCTCTCTCTCTAGAAGGCAAAGGAGAGAAGAAAGGAAAGAGGAAAGGAAGGAAGAAGCGAGAAAGAAGGTGAAGAAGAAGCATTTTGGAGCAAAGAGCGGCTTCATCTCTTCCTCTCTAGTACCAGTTAGGGAAGCTTTGAAGGTAAGCTCACCTAATCATTGCTAAAACCTTAATATGGGATTTGAATGACTAGAAATGAGTTTTAGTGAAATGGATTTAAAGAGTTTTGAAAGTTTTCTGTTTGCTTCTAAAGAGATCAAAACCTAGAATTTGCCCTATAGAGGTGAGCTTGTTATCACCTCTCGATGGTGAATCTAGTCTAGGGTTTGGAATGAATAGGAATGCGTTCTAATGACTTAATTAGAGTATTATGTAGCTATTTTGCTTCTTGAGATCAAACCCTAGATTTTGATATTACAATGGAGCTAGGAGCACCCAATTGGGCTTTTGTCATGAAGTTTACTAAGTGCAATTGGACCCTCTAGAAACTAATTGGGGGTATTTCCGACGCGTGGCTGCGGCTCGGAATAGGCATTACGAAAGAGTCTATAGAAAGATATGAGAGCAAAAATGGCTAAGTTGGCTTCGTTTGCGAAAGTAAAGAACGAAACAGATTGAGAAATGCTCAAGAAAATCGTCGGGAGCACCTAAATTAGAACCTACGAGGGGTGGTGCTTTCCAAAGCTCATTGAAAGTCTCTCTATGCCTAATGTGTTTCATTCTTTGAGACCATATGTTCTATATATGTTATGCATTTTAGGCAGGAAAGTTAATTGATGAAATGTTGAATATTCATATTGTGAAGCACAACTTGGATAATGGAGCTATGGTAAGAACCAAATAATGTCAACCCTAGATGTATGCCATGAGGAATGAAGGCACACCAAAGTGAGCAAAGAACAGGAGTGGACACTGTGACATATGATCGAGTGCCATCAAATAAATTTAAAGTGAAGTGACACTAAGAGTATAGTGTGCAAGCAAAGACGAATTGTATAATAATTGATGACGATCACTTAAAATCTAACATGCAAAGAAGACGTAATAAAGAACGTATAAATATAAAGAACGTGTGAAAGATAAAGAATGATTGTAGAGTTAGCAAAAGTAAGGAATGCAATAGAGCATTATGATTTTAGAGGGCAAACATTAAAAGTTGTACATGAACACTAAATGTTAGTGTAAAGTCAGATTAGAAACATAACAATTCCTTTGAGTTAAGGATTTTTTCGATCATGACTTGCCTTGAGTTCAGTGCTCAGAGGCAGTCGCTTCCCTCGGCGCATGCGCCCGGAGTTATGCACGGGTTTGGAGAAGACCCCGTAAGACAGTCCGTAGCGGAAATCTGGCTTCCCTGCCGATGATGGACTTAATGGAAGCCAAGTGTTAAGTGTGCGAAACCCCCGCGTTCGCTTGAGATAAAGACAAAGAATAAAGAAACATAAGGCAGAAAGAATAGAAGAAAAAAACAAAATTGTAAAGATAAAGAACGAAAATTTTGCATTAATCTGCTATATTTAATGTTGAGCATATTTCTTGTATTTGTTCAGGCATGAATGTTATAGATTGGTTATTATATCCTACTTATCCTTTCTATTATTCCTGAGTTAGTCCTAGTGGGAAAGTCGGTGATGTTGGGGCCGAACCCACTGGGAACTTCGTTGTAGTTCTTACCCCACTATTTCCACAGAGCCGGGACCGAGCGAGCCGGCGAGCGACTGAGGTAAAGGTATCGCGCCTTAGTCAGAGGCCACCAAAGTTGGGTCACATTTTTTTAGTAGCTACCCCATGTTCATCTTTTGTACTTGATGATTAGTAATGTAAAGAAAAGAGTGTAAAGCTTATTTTGAGGTAAATGTGATGTAAGAAAGAAATGATGAAATTTTGTAATGAAATGTAAGGAACTCGAAGATGAATGCAATGTATATGAAAAAAAAATGAATCATAGTACAAGTGAATGTTTAGTTTCCTTTTTCTTTCACTAATTGCTATTGCTTACCCTCGTGTAAGCCGTTTGTGTATGTTTCCGCTAGTGCTTTTCTCTATTGATGAAAATGTACATGTGATTGGCATCGGTCCCGGGGCGTGACAGTTAGTGCCTCTGCTGCACTAGTTCACATGTTACTACTCAGGAAATCATCATCTATTCCTAAGTTCATGTTATCAAGCTGTAAGTGTTCCAACTACACTAGTTTACATGCTACTACTTAGGAAATCATCATTTATTCCTAAATTCATGTCATAGTGTTTCTACTACACTAGTCCAAATGCCACTCTTTGAGTTCATTTACAAGTCCAAGTTCATCTTTTGTTCTTTGGCACTATAGGATTCCATGTCAAGATCCAATCCTCATGCGTCCACTAAATCAAGTGCTTAACTCACTATATGATTTCTACTATGGAAACATGCAAGGAATTGAAGTACAATTACTTAACATAACCTACAATGCATGCTAACAATATATGAACATATGCTATAATAAAACAACTCGGACATAGAAAGAAGTTCAACTGCTTTGGAATGGACACCCCCCCACTTTCTGGTGATGCCACGAAGCTAGACTTCAAGTTTCGTAATTTTTCGCCGCCTATTTCCTCCGACTGCGGTAAATAAAGCCAAAAACAGGCTTTCCTCTAATATCTCCGCGCAGACTCGTCGGATCGCCGAACCGAGTTCACCAACGAGTTCGATTACCTAGCAGTTAGGTATAAAAGAGATAAATCCCAACTTTAGATCTCAATCTAAAAAACTCTCTTTAGAACCCTAGATGATCAATATTGCGAGAATACATCGAATAGCTTCATGATTCAAGCAATAATCATCTACTTGGCACCAAAGGATTCTACTAAAACCAATTCTAGAGTTCAAAAATGAAACCCTAGAAATCTACCATTGAAGCTCAAGGAGCTTACCTCGGAGCTTACCTCAAAGCTTTCCTCTTGAACCAAGGAAGAAGAAGAAGAAAAAGATGATCCACTTCCTTACTTCCTTCTCCACCAATCCCTCCTCTTAGATCCACCCATGAGAGAGAGCTTCTAGAGAGAGAGAAAAAGAAAAATAGAGTGAAGGGGATATTTCCCTGGCTATGAACAAGAAAGGGAGATGGGGTCCTTTTTATAAGCTGCCATAATTGCAATAAAACCCCTTCCATGTCATCTTATTTGAAGCAGACCAATTCTGCTATTTTCTGCACTTGGTACTGGTACGCGGGTGAGCTTCACCAATTAAGCGGCTTGACAGAGGCCAAACCCGAGAGTTACTACTCTCGGTCTGTTATGGGGTACTGGTACTACCCAGAGGCTTCACCGGTTAAGCAGCTTCGCAGAGACCAAACCCGAGAGTTGCTATCCTCGGTTTGCTGCGGGGTATCGGTACTACCCTGATGCTTAACCGGTTAAGCAATGCCCAGACTGCAGTTTAGCACTTGTTCAACTTCTATTTCGCGTCGAGAAATGCTAAAACTCGATTATCTCCTTTAGAGTTCAACTTCAACCCTTTCCAACAATATTGGAATCACACATGGACTATGTCCAAGCACCATTTTCGCCACGCTTTGGTCTTTTTGACCAAAAGTGGTTCAATACGACGGGGATTCAATATCTTACATCCTCCCCTCTTTAACAAGACTTTCGTCGTCGAAACTAACTTAACTTAAACATAAACTCGTACCTCAACTCAACTCCTCGAAGAGATGAGGATGGTGCTCCTTCATCACGTCCTCAAGTTTCCACGTGGCTTCGCAATCGTCGTGATTGCTCCACCAAACTTTGACGTAAGGAATCTCGCGGCTTCTCAATTTTCGCACCTCTCGAGCAATAACTGACACCGGGAACTCCTCATAGCTTATGTCTTCTTGAAGTTCCGGTGGCTCATACAAAAGAGCATGCTCAGGATCCTGAACATACTTGTGAAGATTGGAGACGTGGAACACGTTATGAACATCCGCAAGCTTCGGCGGTAATGCAAGCCGGTATGCAACCGCTCCAATCTGCTCTAGTACCTCGTAAGGTCCAATGTACCGGGGACTTAACTTTCCCCGAACTCCAAACCATTTCGCACCTCTCATAGGTGATACCTTAAAAAAATGCGGTCTCCTATCGCGAATTCCAAATCTCGCCGGCACCTATTCGCATAACTCCTCTGCCTCGATTGTGCCGTCAACAATCGTCGGCGAGCGAGGTGAACTTTCTCCTCCGCTTCTCGCAAGACATCGGGACCTAACACCGCCCGTTCGCTCACGTCACTCCAATGTATAGGAGATTGGCACTTCCTCCCGTAGAGAGCCTCAAACGGTGCCATCTCTATACTAGCTTGGTAACTGTTGTTGTAGACGAACTCGGCCATCGGCAAGTGATCACTCCAACTGCCTTTGTAGTCAATGACACACGCTCGCAACATATCCTCCAAAATCTAGATGGTTCTCTCTGATTGTCCATCGGTTTGAGGATGAAATGCGGTGCTGAGATCGAGCCGTGTGCCGAGCGCTTTCTGCAGGCTTTTCCAAAAGTGTGAAGTAAACCAGGGGTCTCGATCCGACACGATCGACTTCGGAACCCCGTGCAACCTCACCACTTCATCGAGATATACCTGCGCAAGCCTGTCTCCTGACCATGTAGTGTGAATTGGTAGAAAATGTGCCGACTTCGTCAAACGGTCCACTACTACCCAAATCGCATCGTGGCCATCCGACGAACGGGGCAATCCGACCACGAAGTACATAGCAATATCCTCCCATTTCCACACGGGGATAGGTAGGCTCTGAAGCTTTCCCGCTGGAAACCGGTGCTCTGCCTTGACTTGTTGGCAAACAAGACGTTGTGCCACATAGCGTCCAATATCACCTTTCATTCCCGGCCACCAGTAGAGCATCCTCAAGTCTTGATACATCTTGGTGCCGCCCGGGTGGATACTATAGGGAGACTGATGTGCTTCTTGCAAAACTAATTTTCGGACCTCTTCACTTTCCGGTACACACCGCCGATTCCTATACCAAAGCGCACCATCGGTGTCTACACTGAAATTGCCGCCACGCCCACCCTCGATGTCGCGCAGCACCTTTTGGAGATTCGGGTCCGCGAGTTGCAAACCTTTGATTCTCTCTAACAAGGTCGGTTGGACAACGAGAGCTGACAGTATAGTCGGAACCTCCAAAGCTACAACCCAAGATCCATTCGCCCCATTTCTTTCCACAGGGGCTCCTGATTTGTGACCAACAACGCGAGATTCTCCGTCGACTTTCTGCTAAGTGCGTCTGCCACCACATTAGCCTTCCCGGGGTGGTAAAGGATAGTAACGTCATAATCCTTTAACAACTCCAACCACTGCCGCTGCCTTATATTGAGTTCCTTCTATGTAAACAGATACTTCAGACTTTTGTGGTCCTTATATATCTCACAATGCGCACCGTACAAGTAGTGCATCCATAGCTTCAAAGCAAAGATCACTGCGGCCAATTCCAAATCGTGGATAGGGTAGTTCTTTTCGTAGCTTTTCAACTGACGGGACGCATAAGCAATCACAAAGTCTCCACAAAGTCTCCACCTTGCATTAGAACACACCCCAAACCCAGATAAGATGTATCGCTATACACCACAAAGTCTCCACCTTGCACCGGTAAGGCGAGTACTGGAGTCGAAGTCAATCTCTCCTTCAACTCCTTGGAACTCCGGTCGCACTCGTCGCTCCAAATAAACTTGGTGCCCTTCTGCGTCAGACGGGTAAGTGGAATAACCATCTTTGAGAATCCCTCCACGAACCATCTATAATAGCCCACTAAACCCACGAAGCTACGAACCTCCGTCACATTAGTTGAGCCAAGCCAATCCTTGATCGCCTCAACTTTCCTCGGGTAAACAGAAATTCCACCATCGGAAATAACATGTCCTAGAAATGGAACTTCTCGAAGCCAAAAGTCACATTTCTTCAACCTCGCATAAAGCTTCTCCTCCCGAAGGACTTGTAGCACTAGCCTCAAATGCTCCGCGTGCTCCTCGTCGCTACGAGAGTAGACCAAGATGTCGTTTGTGAAGACTACAACAAAGCAATCTAAGCCCCGAATACACGGTTCATCAAATCCATGAATGCTGCCGAGGCATTGGTAAGTCCAAACGGCATGACCGTGAACTCGTAGTGTCCATACCGCGTGCGAAATGCAATCTTTTGCACATCCTCTGGCTTTATCTTCAACTGATGGTAGCCAGACTGGAGGTCTATCTTCGAGTATACTCGCGAGCCCTGCAACTGATCAAACAAGTCGTCGATACTGGGCAACGGGTACTTATTCTTAACAGTGATCTTGTTCAACTCACGGTAATCCATGCAGAGTCGAAACGATCCATCTTTCTTTCTCACAAACAGAACCGGGGCTCCCCAAGGCGACACACTCGGCCTGATAAATTCCTTGTCGAGGAGATCTTGCAACTGAGCCCTCAACTCTTTCAATTCTGCCGGTGCCATACGGTACGGAGCCTTTGATATCGGTGCGGTTCCGGGAACCAAGTCTATAACGAACTCGATCTCCCGATCCGGCGGTATCCCCGGTAACTCCGCGGGAAACACATCCGGAAACTCCCGAACCACCGACACACTCTTAAGTGCTGGAGTCTCCTGATCGACCTCCACAACAGTCGCCAAATAAGCGGCGCAACCGCTGCTAACTAGCTTCATCGCCCTAGACGCCGACACCGTCATGGCGAAGCACGAGCTCTGGCATACTCGATAGGTAAACTCCTCCTGTCCTGGCTCAAGAAAGGTAATCACCCTGCTCTTGCAGTCGATAGACGCATAGTACTTCGAGAGCCAGTCCATGACCAAAATCAGATCAAAATCCTTCAACCTCTTGAGCACCAATAAGCGCGTCGGCATAATCCAGTTGCCCATCTGCACTGGGCATGCCAAACACTCATTCCGGATAATAAATGCGCGCTTGGAGGCTTCAACCCGCCAAGTACTCTTGCTCAACTGAACTTCTATGCTATGCATCTCAGCAAAAGGACGACTGACAAATAAATGAGTGGCACCTGTATCAAACATAGCTCTGGAGCGAACTCCGTTAACTAAAACCATACCTGCCACGATGTTGTGCTCCTCGGCCTCGACAGGCTCCTCGGCTTGAGCGGCGAATACCCAGCCACTCGGAGCCGACCGGGTCACCTCAGGCTGACGCGGCGCTATAACGCGTCTGGCAGATGCGGCAGTAGGTGGAGCTCCTCCATAATGGCCCGAAGTCGCCGGAGCTGATGCAATCGACGGGGCAGGCGAGGTCCTCCTGGGATAGTAATGACTCATGTGTCATGCCTGGCCACACGTGAAGCATCTCCCCTCCTTCTGCTTACAACGGCTCGGGTCATGATCACCACCACAAATGACGCACCGCTGAGCCCCACGACCCTTGGACTGCGTTCGCGGGTACTTCAGAGGTTTCCTTGACGTTGACTGACCTCCTGAACTCTCAGGGGCTCGCTTCTTACCCCCGTCCTTCTCGAACGCTTCACGCTCCTCACGGATGTGGGCATTACCATGCTCCGCCCACAACGCCCAATCTAATACCTCCGAAAAGGTAGTAAGCTTGAGGATGTGAACCGCCCTATAGATATCCGGCCGGAGTTCTCGTTCGAGCCAGTCGGCTCGATCCTTATCGTCTCACACCACGTCGGGGACGCAGTCGATGATGTGTGAGAACTCCCGCTCATACTCTCCTACTGAACGGTTTTCTTGCCTCAGCTTCCTTAACCGATCCTGGAGCTTATTCTCGCTATAGTTAGTATACAACAAACCCCGAAACTACTCCCACGCCAATGGCGGAAGGTCGGAAGACCGATCCCTCTTGATCCGCTTCCACCACACCTTCGCCGTCCGCTCTAAGCAATGAGTGGCGAGGTGTACCTTATCCCTCTCCAATGTGCAAAGATCATCGAACAGGGTCTCCATCAAGTCAACCCACGACTCGACTATCCATGGCTCGACCTTCTCTCCATCGAACACCGGTGGATCAAACTTCCGGAACATCACAAGAGCCGCCAAAGCGCGTTCCTTCTCCGCCGCTACTACCGCACCTTCGGGATTAGAAGTTCCCGAACCAATAGCTACTACAGTCGGCGCGGGCCACGCTGCAACCGGTACAGCCGCTGTGGCCACACCCTCTATCACACCAGGCTCAATAACAGGAGGCGCGAGTCACTCAACATCCGCCTGAGTCGATGCCTGTTGCGCCACCAACTCCTGTAGCGTAGCGATCTGATCCTCCTGGCGTTGCATCGCACCGGCCATCGTAGCGATCTGTGCATGTAGTTCCCGCACTTCATCAGATCTTGACTGTTCGGGCACCTCGGAAGGTGGTGCCGGAACTGATCGAGTCTTAGGGCGTCCTCTCGGTGCCATAGCTCCTGAAATGCAACATAATCACATTAACCCGTTAACTTCTCGCAATTACGAGACAAAACGACTCAACATTGAAATCAAGCGGAAGAACCCAAGTGTACTTATTCTAAACTCTTAGCGTCATGTTGTCGGCCGCCAACATGACCACCTTGAGTCGAGAACTAATACCACTTGAATCTGTCTCTAGCAACTACTAGAAACATACTACCAATAATTTCGACCCAATCGAATCAACTTCCACTACCGGCATAGGTCCACGTCTCACTCACGCACCTATAGCCTTAAGGTTACCGTCCTAGGGTCTCCTAGGTCCATCCTAGACTTCTTTCTTTTTGCTTGCTCTGAACCACTTTATCTGTCATGCCCCACGACTGCCAATTTGGTCTGTTCGGGTACGTCGATCAGACGCCGAACGGACAGAGCCTCCTATGTCCGCCCAAGGCTAAACAACCACAATCATGTACAGTAAGTTGCCCAGGTGAACTTAAACAACATACATGAAGCATTGCGAGTACTAATACAAGCAAACGAGCAAGAGAGAAAGTTCTAGCTATTACATTTCATTCAACCATTTACATAATTGGTTTACATTTTCATCTCCCAAAATGCACGTATACATCCACAACTTTCCAAAATACATATACATCATGTCCTCTCATATATACAGGGTGTGCTAATGCATAAGGAAAGCTGCTAGCTATTAGGGCGCTATGCCCTTACCGCGGTCCTCGCCCGGTCCGCTCAAACTCGGCCCTGCAACAAAGGGGGTGAGAACTACGAATAGTTCCCAGTGGGTTCGGCCGCGGATTCCACCGATCTTCCCACTAGGTCTAAACAGGCATAAGTAGATAGATAGATATACGAAAATGAGCTGCTACATAGTAAGGAAGTCTGCAACATGCTACTATGCCTCAGTAAACAGAATGAATGCATGAACATAGTAATGTACTCTACTAATATGATACTATGTCTCAATCTGCATGATATACAAGATGTAAAGAAAATATCAACATAGCAATAAAACCTACTATCAGGTACTATGTCTCATGTCCAATCTCATCTCGGCTAACCCAAAGGTTAATCCCAAACTCACATCTTAAATCTCGCCGGTGAGTAGACTCTGCGCTACACACACACCCGAGACCGTCTGCTGGGTAATTAAGTTACCCAAACGTGACGACGACTCCGGAGCTGACTACTTGGGTGGGGCGACCACATCAAGGTTACACAGAATATGTGAGTACGATCCAATCCTCCCAGTCGAGGATAGTTAGTGCCTCTGTTGCACTAGTTCACATGCTACTACTCAGGAAATCATCATCTATTCCTAAGTTCATGTTATCAAGCTGTAAGTGTTCCAACTACACTAGTTTACATGCTACTACTTAGGAAATCATCATCTATTCCTAAGTTCATGTTATCAAGCTGTAAGTGTTCCAACTACACTAGTTTACATGCTACTACTTAGGAAATCAAAATCTATTCCTAAGTTCATGTCATAGTGCTTCTACTGCACTAGTCCAAATGCCACTCGTTGAGTTCATTTACAAGTCCAAGTTCATCTTTTGTTCTTTGGCACTATAGGGTTCCATGTCAAGATCCAATCCTCATGCGTTTACTAAATCAAGTGCTCAACTCACTATATGATTTCTACTATGGAAACATGCAAGGAATTGAAATATAATTACTTAACATAACCTATAATGCATCCTAACAATATATGAACATATGCTATAATAAAACAACTCGGACATAGGATGAAGTTCAATTGCTTCGGGATGGACACCCCCCCCACCTTCTGGTGATGCCACGAAGCTAGACTCCAAGTTTCGTAATTTTTCGCCGCCTATTTCCTCCGACTGCGGCAAACGAAGCCAAAAACAGGCTTTCCTCTAATATCTCCGCGCGGACTCATCGGATCGCCGAACCAAGTTCACCAACGCGTTCGATTACCTAGCAGTTAGGTATAAAAGAGATCAATCCCATCTTTAGATCTCAATCTAACAAAACCCTCTTTAGAACCCTAGATGATCAATATTGCAAGAATACATCGAATAGCTTCATGATTCAAGCAATAATCATCTACTTGGCACCAAAGGGTTCTACTAAAACCAATTCTAGAGTTCAAAAATGAAACCCTAGAAATCTACCATTGAAGCTCAAGGAGCTTACCTCAAAGCTTTTCTGTTGAACCAAGGAAGAAGAAGAAGAAAAAGATGATCCACTTTCTTACTTCCTTCTCCACCAGTCCCTCCTCTTAGGTCCACCCTTGAGAGAGAGCTTCTAGGGAGAGAGAAAAAGAAAAATGGAGTGAAGGGGATATTTCCCTGGCTGTGAACAAGAAAGGGGATTTGGGGTCCTTTTTATAAGCTGCCACAATTGCAATAAAACCCCCTTCATTTCATCTTATTTGAAGCAGACCAATTCTGCTATTTTATGTACTTGGTACCGGTACGCGGGTGAGCTTCACTAGTTAAGCGGCTTGACAGAGGCCAAACCCGAGAGTTATTACTCTCGATCTGCTACGGGGTACCGGTACTACCCAGAGGCTTCACCGGTTAAGCATCTTCGCAGAGACCAAACCAGAGAGTTGCTATCCTCGGTTCGCTGCGGGGTACCGGTACTACCCTGATGCTTAATCGGTTAAGCAATGCCTAGACTGCAGTTTAGCACTTGTTCAACTTCTATTTCGTGCCGAACAATGCTAAAACTCGATTATCTCCCTTAGAGTTCAACTTCAACCCTTCCAACAATATTGGAATGACACATAGACCACGTCCAAGTACCCTTTTCGCCACGCTTACATGAACTTCGTTTTATGTCTAAGTTATCTTATTGATCATATTTCACATGTTGACATTATGCATTATAGGATGAATAGATTGTTGCATTTCTATTTCCTTGCATGCCTTCTTGGTAGTGTAGCATTGTGAGCTTGACATATGGACTTTGGATGCATGAGGATAAGGTCTTGTGACATAGAATCCTATAATGATTGTGAACTTGAACTTGTAAAGAAGAAAACAAGTGACATGTGAATTAATGTGGTAGAGGCACTTATAACATAACGAGTGGCATGTAAACTAGTGTAGTTGAGACACTTACAACTTGATGACATGAACGAGTGGCATTCAAATCTAGTGTGGGAGAAACACTGTGATATGAACCTAGGGATAATAGATTTTCCGATTGTTGAGTTGTGCATTGGAACTAGCTAGTGCGGCAGAAGCACTAACCATAGTAGACAGGGTATCCTCGAGTTAGAGGATTGGATTATACTCACATAGTCTGTTTAACCTTGGTGTGGTCGCTCCACCCAAGTAGTGAGCTTCGGAGTAGTTGTCGCGTTTGGGTAACTTGATTACCGAGCAGGCGGTCGCAGGTGTGCGTAGCGCAGAGTCTCCTCACCTACGAGATTTGAGATATGAGTTGGGCGTAACCTTCGGGTTAGCTGAGATGAGATTGGATAACAGACATTGTCACGCCCCGAGCCCGATCCTTTTGGCCGGTTCGAGAGAGTCAACAGACGCCGAACGGACAGAGCCTCCCCTGTCCGCCAAAGGCTCAAGAACAAGTATTAATAGAGTATGATTTGCATAAGCGGAAGTATACACAAAAGCTTGCACGAGGGCAAGCAATAGCCAATAGTGAAAGGAAAGAACTACACTTAGGAAATTAATTACAAGTTGCATCATTTCTTTTTACATCCCAATCTTCCAAAATATAACATTGATATTAAATGAATTCTTTTACATCATTCATTTCCTTTCGTTTGACAACTATAATCATCAAATACAAAAGATGATAATAAAAAGGGTATGCAACTACAAAATAAAGCATCTCAGGCGGCCTTTACTTAGGGCGCAATGCCCTTACCGCGGTCGTCTGCCGGCTCGCTCGGTCTCGACTCTGTGGGAATAGGGGTGTGAGAACTACAACAAAGTTCCCAGTGGGTTCGGCAACCAACCACGCCGACTATCCCACTAGGTCTAATCAGGCATAATAGAATAAAAGAAATGAAGTAACCAACTAACCAATGCAACTATTATGCCTGAATAATAAGAATGCGATGCTCGATATAATGCTAATGATGAATGCAAGATTTCAATTTCTTTACCCAATCTCTTGGTTAACCCGTAGGTTTCGCCCTCAACAAACTCACCAACCCGAAATCCTATTTAACCGGGGAGATACCCGCTACAACCCGATAGGACCGTCCTCTGGGGAGATACCCGCTACGATCCAGTGATGTCGACTCCGGAGCACATCGCCCGAGGGGGAGCTACCACAACCTCGAGCAAGGACTATAGGTGAGTACGATCAATCCTACTTTGAGGATTCCAAGTTCAATCCATTCCTTAACTTTAAGGAAGACCATGCTGTTGAAGCATAAAAAAAAAAAAATAAAAGAGAAAGAAAAAAAAAGGAGAAAGAGAGATGGTGTATGAGATGATCCATGCACTAGGTGCATGGATAAAATTTGAGTTCAAATTTTAAACCCGGTGCATAGGTTAATCCATACACCAGGTGCAGAGATTACAAAAAGTGGGATGTTCTCGTAGGCATGAATGGCTATTATACATGGCAAATAGCAAATTAGTCCTTTCCCTTTCAGATATTTGTAAGATGCTCCATTTTAAACATATAATATTATGCTATTTTAACTAAGGTATAATATTAAACAAATGGGAAGGACTAATATGCAAAAAAAAACTACCCACATCCCACGATCCCATCGTAACTACCCACATCCCACAAACCTCTCCTATACGCACGCACCATACGCACGTTCTCCCGGGTAGTTAGACTAGTCCCATAAATATCTCCCAATGAGAAAGGGAGAGGACAGAGAGCTTTTTGAATCTTCAGAATCCATTCCAAAAAAAAAAATATCTAGCCGAGTCCGTCGTTTACGAAAAAAAAAAGAAAAAGGTAAAAAAAAAATTATCTTTTTTCCTTCCCCAAAATCAAAGTTCTCTCTCTCTCGCTGATAAAAAAAAAAAGAAAACAGAAGGAAAAAAAAAAATCTCTCTTTCTCTTTCTCTCTCTCTCTCTGAAATAAGCATCCACCATGGCCAAACCCACGAGAGCCTCCGACGACGACGACGACGACGGCAAATGTCGGCGTCTCCCCCCGCGCTACTCGGGTTTTCCATAGTCGCCGTCGACGCCGACGTGGGGCTCCAGAACCTCGACCTCCTCCTCGAGCTCGAAAACCGCGTCAACTACACTACCACTGAGGTCTTCGACGGTGACTGCCGCCTCGACTGAGCGTTCCCAAGGCCGCTCGCTTCCTCGCCATGGAGCGGCTCCTCGAGGAGTGCTCTAAGCTCCGTGGCCGCGCCGTGCTCGTCCAGATCACCAACCCGGCGCAAAGTCATGGCCGCGACGTCGAGGAGGTGGCCGACGAGGCCCGCTCCATTATCAACGCCCGCTTCGGCCGACCCGGCTACGACCCCATCGTCCTCGTCGACCGCCCCGTGTCGACCTTCGAGAAGGTCGCCTACTATGCCGCCGCCGAGTGCGTCGTCGTCAGCGCCGTCCGCGACGGCCTCAACCGCATCGAAACCGCCCGCTCCTGGACGTGCTCCAACCGAGGCCATGCCGCTCCTGGACGTGCTCCAACCGAGGCCGCCCGCGTCGATCCTCGCCAACCCAGGCCCCCGCGTCGCTTCGAGACACCTCGACCCGAGGCGTCGATCCTCGCCAACCCAGGCCCCCCCCGTGTCGTTCCTCGCCGATCTCCGCACTGCCGAAGCACCCGCCTCGAGGTCGTGACGCCATCCTCTCTGGCCACAAGGAGACTCTGAGGCAGAACCACCATGTGTTCGACGAAATGCCCGAATGAAGCGGCAACCCCATGGAGCCGTCGTGGTCCTCGCCGGACGCGGCCCCATGAAGCTCAATCCGCCGAACTTCGTCATGTCTTTTCCGAGCTCTTCCTTTTCACCACGCCCATCACCTGTTCGATGAAATTCCTGAACGAAACTAGAGGAAGCGCGATTGGATCGGCGGCAGTCGAAACAGCCTCGACGAGATTTTGACGACAGCGACTTCATCGGGCCCAAACGCCAAGGTGTGGGTCGCTGAAGGTTTCCGCGTGCATCGTCAATGTCTCAATTGTTTTGTAGTGGGGCTCGACGCGGAGAGTATCGTTGCTGACAGCTACGCCGCCACTCGCAAGTTCAGCCCGCACCCTGCTGCACCTCGTTTGTTCCCTCCTCCACGTCAGGAACGTCAAGCGCCTCAACAACGAATGCAGGCTCCTCTTCGCCGACGTCGTCGACCACCTGCTCCCCCGTGTTCTTATCGATGATTGACGGGTGCTTGCTGCGGATGCTGCGAAATGGCGATGAATTGGAGCTTGACAACCTTATCTGCTCACGTCCACCAACTGTTTGACGAAATGCCCAAGACATCTTTCGACGGCGAATCCGATCTGTACATAAAGAGAGAGAGCGGTGCTCTTCTCTTTATAAAAGACGTCTTATCAGAAGGGAGTGAGCGGTGCTCTTCTCTTTGTAAAAATATATTGCATCATTGAAAGGGGGAAAGAGCGGTGCTCTTCTCTTTATAAAAGACGTCTTATCAGAAGGGAGTGAGCGGTGCTCTTCTCTTTGTAAAAATATATTGCATCATTGAAAGGGGGAAAGAGCGGTGCTCTTCTCTTTGTAAAAATATTATCAAAAGAGAGAAAGATAGAGAGAGCGGTGCTCTGCTCTAAGAGAGACGGAGCTTTGTTAGGGAGGCAAGGAAAGGATTTTTCCCACCTTAGTTGTCCCATAAATATAAAAGAGACAAAAGAAAATTAGTCGGATATTCTTTTGATCGTCCTTTTATTGGAAGGATAACGGGATGTTCGAAAATTGGTCGAACCCCTTAATTCTATCCAAGATCGAACCTCTCGATTTGGCTAAATTAGACCAAACCGAGATTTAATCATAGTGGACATTTGATGCTCCAAATTAAATTAAGTTGAAGAATTCATGACTGAGAATTTGACAAATTCGGAACATATTTTGGATGAATTTGATTTTGAACGAGATACTGAAATATTTTAATAGACCAAATTATATTCATTTCACAAATTCGAACTCAACGCGACCCGACTCAAACTCAAATACAAATCGGAGCTCAATTCCATCCAATCCACGCAGGCCCATATCAAATCCGAATTCAAATTCAAATAACCCAAATCCAAACGGATCTTCATCAAGCCCAAAATGATTTGAACCCAAAACCAATTCAAAAATAAAATTAGCCCATCCCATACTCATCTCTAAATCCCATATTAAACCCAAATCCAAATCTCAAATTGATTCTAAATCCAAATCCGAATTTCAATCCGAATCTCAAATTGATTCTAAATCCAAATCCAAATCCAAATCCCAAATCAAGTCCAAATCCAATTTAAGCCCAAAATGAGCCCATGATCCAAATCTAAATTGAGCCATTAAAATGAGCTCATATTACATCTAAGTCCAAATCCTCATGAAGCCCAGAGCCCATTTACAAATGGCCCCAGTCCAAAACCCATTTGGGCCCACTATCTAAGCCCATTATCCGAAACTCATTAAAACCATTAACCCATAAACCCATATACATAAACCTATATACATTTACCCATGAACCCATACACATTTAACCCATATCTAAGCCCATAACCTTAACCAAGTCCATGAACTTTGAACCAAAACCATGGACCAAACCATACACCAAATCCTGTGGACCATACTATACACCAAATCCACGAACTATGAATCAAGTTCATGAATCAAATCAAGTTCATGAGCCATGGATCATAAACCACAAACCATACACCAAGTCCATGAACCATAAATCCATGAACCATAAACCCATGAACCATAAAACCATGAACCATATCTAAGTTCATGAACCATAATCCCATATACCCAATACCATAAACCTTGTGAACCAAACCTTCGACCGAAACGTCGTTAAACTAATCCACCAAATCAATCGACCGAAACGTCGTTAAACTAAACCTAAATCCGATATCGACCGAAATGTCGTTAAACTAAACTCAAGTTCAATTTTCACGAACATCCCACAATTCCCAAAATATTCGATTCTCTAGCATATAAAACTAGAGTCAAATCACAATCATGTTCAAACTTGATCAAATTCTAAACCTATATTTAGAATTGATCAAACCATCTGATCAAATTAATTTGTTGGATTCCAATACATACACTTGGAGTTTAATTTAAATCAAATCTGACTAATCCTAATACATATAATTAGGATTTAGTTAATATTTCACCTTGAGATGAACCAAAATCAAATGTGACTAAGCTCTAATACATAAACTTAGAGCCTAATTGTATCAGACTCTAAAATATAAAATTAGAGTCTAATTCAAGATATTTGGGGCTAATCCTAACACATATATTTAGGATGAAAGCTCAAATCATACTCTATTGGACTTTATTACATATATTTAAAGTTCAATTAACCAAATCAAACTCTAATACATATAATTAGAGTTTAATCTGAATTAAATCTGATTAAATTCCAATGCATATATATATGGAATTTAATCAATCTTTCATCTTAGGATGAATAGTGTTGAGCTCCACAACATATAGAGTCCAACAAAATTAATTTGACCATATATTGGGTATCTTAGAATATATAACTAAGATACAATTGAAAAATACATTTTCTTTACGCTCTATTCATGTACACTGAGGGTATGCCCTTGGTTAAAGCCATGTAATTGAGCAATAAATTATAAATTTCCTTTTGTCCAATTCCAGTTTATCTTCAGCATTTCAGAGGTCTCTTAATCGAAGGTGCCCTAATATTCTATAGGGGTAATTAACAATAGACGCTTGCGTTTATTGGAAGCTATGGATCCGCAATACCTGATAACCATACATACACATACTTTAATCTACATCATGAATACTACCCCACGGGAGAACCAAAAGATAAAAATTCTCCGTGCGAGGTATGTCATTCGTGGTGGCAGACACATGCTCAAATGACCCTTAACACTAAGGTTGAAATGTCATAATATCTCAATCATTCTTTACTATCACTAGTGTCATATACACTATCAAGTTCCTGTACTCATGCCACACTTGTTCTCTAAGTGCTATGTTCTTGTTTTCACACCAAACGTCACACTCGTTTTCTAAGTGTTTTAGACTCATCAATGTCACTTACTAGATCTATGTCCATGTATCACTTTTGTTCACTAACCCATCTAGGTTCTTGTCACATTCATGCATAAATAGGGATTATCATTCTCACATTCTTACAAACATTTAATATGCATTTGAATTTACATTGTGCTATAAAAAGCTCACAATTAGCCCTATTATGCAAGATGCTCAAAAATGTACATATGCTCAAAACATGACACTTAGACATAAAGGAATTTCTGATGTCCTTGGAATGCACCACCCACCTCGAGTGGTCGTGTGGGCGTAGAATACGACGACTCCCGAACTTTACGAAAGCCGATACCGCGACCTACAACCAAAATAGTGCCACTTTAGGCCTTTTGTACATGAACCATACTTAGATATTGTCGTAACGTCGAATGGAGTTGTCCAACGTGCCGAGGGCACCCCCAATTAGATTTCTACAAGGTCAATTCGCCTTAGAAATACTCGTAGGCAAAAGCCCTAAATTTGGTGCCCTAACCAAACCCATTGCTAAACCCTAGATTTTGATCTCTAAAACAAGCAAAAGAGAGCTTATTTAATCTCTAGAAGCTCATTTAAAATCATCCCAACCATCTCTAGGGCTTAAAATGCAAACCCTAGAAATCCCCCATTAGAGCACCATGAAGAAAACTAGGGTTTTCATGGTATTCAAAGCTCTACTACTCTTCTAAAGCCTCTAAAGAGACCAAAACTTAAGAACTTAGGGTTTAAAACCAAACCCTAAAAGAAATCTCACAAAAACTCACCTCTATTCCCAAGCTCTACCAAGTCCTCCTTGTTGGAGAGCTTCTCAAACCACTAAAGCCACCAAGGATCCCTCCTCAAGCTTCTTCTTCTTCTTCTCCTTCAAGCCCTAGGTAATTTCTAGAGAGAGAGAGAAGAGAAAATGAGAGGGAGAGAGGTATGTGTGGGTGCTATGAAAAGGGGAGGGGGATGGGCCATATAACATGTTGCAACAATTGCAACTAAGTCCCCCAACTCTTTCTCTGTGCACTGCCCAGACTGGGCATTTTTTGCAGTAAGGGACTGGTCTCCCCGACATGGGACCGGTCCCCGAGAGCTTCTCCCGCGGACTGCGCAGGCTGCGCGCGAAGCAACCGGTCTCCCTCGATGGGACCGGTCTCTGGGGGACCGGTCTCTCCTCGCAAGGACCGGTTCCCGAGAGCTGATTTTCTAGGACTTAGCCGATTTCTCAGCCATCTCGCTGCCTACGCGTTCGGGGACTGGTCTCTCCCACCAGGGACCGGTCCCAGAGAGCACAAAACATGCAGTTTGCAGATTTTGATTTCCAAAGCTCTCGAAGGTCCCTAGTAATGCACTTTTGCATTATTTGACACCTTCGGCCTCTCCGAAGTGTACCAACCTCGCACTTTGGTCAATTTGACCAAGGTTCGAATTCAATTACCGAGGTTTCGGTATGTTACAGACATAGTACTTGATAGTAGAGTTCATTGCTATGTAGATATTCCTTTATATCATGCAGATTGAGACATAGTATCATGTTAGTAGAGTACATTACTATGTTCATACATTCATTCTGTTTATTGAGGCATAGTGGCATGTTGCAGATTTCATTACTATATAGCAGCTCATTTTCATATATCTATCTATCTACTTATGCCTGCTTAGACCTAGTGGGAAGATCGGCGGAGTCGGCGGCCGAACCCACTGGGAACTATTCGTAGTTCTTAGCCCACTTTGTTGTAGGGCTGAGTTCGAGCGGACAGGGTGAGGACCGCGGTAAGGGCATAGCGCCCTAGTAGCTAGCAGCTTTTCTTTTGCATTAGAGTACTCTCGTGCACATGTATAATAGACGATGTATATTGGTGAGAATACCTTTTGGAGAGCTACTTTGTATCTTGAGCAGAGCTTGCATACATTTTGGGAGATGAAAATGTAAATTAATTATGTAAATGGTTGAATGGAATGTAATAGCTAGAACTCTCTCTCTCGTTTGTTTGCTTGTATTAGTACTCGCAATGCTTCATGTATGTTGTTTAAGTTTACCTGGGCAACTTCTTGTACATGATTGTTGTTATTTAGCCTTGGGCGGACAGAGGAGGCTCTGTCTGTTCGGCGTCTGATCGACGTGCCCGAACCGACCAAATTGACGGCTACGGGGCGTGACATTTCGCTAGAGACCTTTTCCCTAATTTTGCCTGTGAGCCGAAAGCAGGTCTTCTTATAGCAGGAATTCCATTTTTGCCTGTGAGGTTTTATCACAGTAGGTGCTTTCTTCTTCTTTCTCTCTTTTTTTTTTTTTTTTGACGGATAGTATCTCTTAAAAAATCGACCAAAAAAATCGACCATTGATCGGTTGCATTGGTCTTTCTCCTTTTGCGTCAATTAATTGATAAGCTCCTCCTTCATACACTTTCTCTATTATTTTTAGAAACAATTCAAAATAAATCTCTCAAAAGCAAATTTTATTATTCCTTACATCTTATAAGGAACTTAAATACTTAATACTATTTTTAGATATCTTCCCTTTTATTATTTATTTTGAAATAACAGAGATTTTTTTTTCTTTCCTTCTTTATTTTATTTTATTTTGTTTTCTTTCCTTTTCTCTTTTTTTTCTTTCTTTTTTTTTCCATCTCTCTGTTTTTTTAGGAAAGTGGAGGTGGGATCACCTCCTCTGTACGGACCAAAGGGGTGTGTCTGTTAAGTCTTGTGTATTGGCAAGTTTCGTGAAGTGAGTCGGAGTCTTGAAGAATCGGTGCGTGTTGTCGAAGATCGAAGAATTCAAGATTTCGAAGAAGTTGGAAAATAACTCTCCGTGAATCACGATGTCCAGGTAATGTGTTAATTCATGATTATGGTGTTTCATACTTAGTTGTAGACATTAGAATCATAATATCTTTGTCTAACGGATTAGAAAGTGCATCGGAACTTTGCAAAACTTGAAACGGCGAAAATTTGCAAAGTGTACCGGTACAGCATCAGAAGTGTACCGGTACAAAAGGTGTACCGGTACGACCATCAAGGGTGTAACCGGTTCCACTGTTTCGTCAGGTTTTTCGTTCCGTCATTGTGTAACCGGTGACAGCCTAAAGTGTACCGGTACACAGTGTAAAATCGTGAAATCTTTCTAATCCGACTCCAATTGATTCTAAAGTCTATAAATAAGCTATTGGGCTTCTCTAACAAATAAAGCATCATAAGAATACATGTTTGAGAAACCCTAGAGGCTCGGATTTCATTCTAAACCTATTTTCTACAAATTAGCCTCTTTAGATCAAATCGAGATATCGTTTCGCATTCTCTATATGTCGATTTGATCTCCGCTTCGCTTGGAGTTCTATTCCCTGGTTTTCTACGATACTCCTAAGCGAAGGATCACCATAATCATGATGCTCTTCATGAACGACGTCGTGGATTCGGCGTGAACAAAGGCGGTTCGTGGATTCGGATCGTTGGCTCGTGGATTCGAGTGGCGTCGAGGATTCGGCGTGATTGGAGCTTCGTGGATTCGAAGTCGGGGCGTTCGTGGATTCGGACGTGAGGGCGTGGACAACTCAGAGGATTGCGCGAGATCCATAGGAGGTCAAGAGAGGTTGAGTCCGTGGAGTCGGTAAATCACCTTGTAATCTTTTCTCTTAGTGGATTGTCTTTTCGCGTGTTGGTCCCGTGGGTTTTTCTCCAAATTGGAGTTTTCCCACGTAAATCTCGGTGTGCTTTTTATTTTCCGCATTTATTTTTACTGCATTGAGATTTGTGGTTTTTGGTCGTTACACCTATTCACCCCCCCTCTAGGTGATAGATACAATCTAGATAGATCCTTGGGCTCCTCAAAACTTTCAATTGGTATCAGAGCTATGTCAACTTCACTGAGCTGGTCAAGGAGGTACCAGATTTTGGGCGATTGCTGCAAAGGGTCCCTATTGAGCCTGTTGGACGGGTTCCAGCTCGTGCTCCATTCTGTGTGGAACTCATTCGGGAGTTCTATATGAACGGGATGGTACTTGGAGAGGATGAGGAGACTGGGACTTATGTTTTTGAGACATATGTGCGCAAACAGAAGATTCAAGTCACTCCTTATACTATTGGTGAGCTCTTAGGTATGCATGTTGATACTAGCGGCCTTCACTATATGACAGGGCATTTTCAGTCTGCAACTCACTGGGAGACTGTTATTCAAGCTATATGCAAGGAAGGTGTAAGGACGAATCACTCATATGTGGAATCTAAGGATTTGCTACCTGAATATCATCTACTGTCATTGGTGATGAGTTACAATGTTCATCCGACGATAGGAACGAAAAGAATTCGTTGGGATCGTCTTGTGCTTCTGTATCTTCTTGGACATCCTGAGGAAGCAGGCGGATTGAATATCAATATTCCTTTTCTTATGTGGCAACGGATGGTGCATGTCATACAGTCTCAGGTTCGCCGTGATCTTCTTCCGTTTTCGTTGTTGATCACGAGGATTCTTCAGGAAAATGGTGTTGACGTGTCATGTGAAAAGTATGATTTTGGACTTGGACCTATTGATGCTGTAACTTGGGCAAAGTCAAGGAGCACATTGAAGACGTTTCAGCAAACCAAAGGAGCCTCCAGAGGAGCTACTAGTTCCGCACCTCCACCTAGAGCAACACATGAGGGGTCTTCTAGTTCAGGGGGAGTGATTACTGTGGAATCACTTCATCACGAGGTGCGCTCTATGAAGAAGAAATTGGCTGATCTTGCGAGAAAGGTGGAAATGGGAATGAAAAGAATGATGGAGAAAATGGGATGTAGGCATGATGATATCTTTCCTACTGAGCCTACCTACACTACTTATACCAGATCGACTTCACGACATCCACTCATTCCACCGTCTGGTGATGCTCCTGCGGCTGGGGGATCTGGAGCTGGAGCAGGAGATGATGATGATGATGATGACGAGGACACGGAGTGATGTCTTCCTCGGGCTTTGTTACTTTATTATGCTTACCTTCTAGAACGATGTTTTAGACTTGCTTGCTTATCTTTCTGTAGTATGTTTTTACTTTCGTTTAGGCCTGTAGCTCTGACTAAACTACTTTCATGTTTTTCTAGTATGTTTTCTCTTTCTATTTGTTTTCTTTTGGCAATTTTTGACAAAAAGGGGGAGAGCATAGATGAAGGGGGAGAGCATGGATGAACAGGCATTGAACTGAAGAAGAGGATGATGAGTTCAAGAACAAAGGGGGAGATGTGAACAAAGGAGGAGAAGGTATAAGAATTTAATAAAAAATTATTTTTGAATGAAGTGTTTTTGCAGGAAATCAAGACTTCAAGACTCCTAGTTGTGTCTAAGTCATAGAGTTTGTTTTAGGAGTTCTTGATGTAGGTTTGAGTTTCAAGTTGTATTTGGATTACACGCGAGGAGTTCAATGTTCTGGTGATGCCAATTGAACTTCATTTTTTGTAATTTGTAATTTTTGAGTTAATGAGTTGTTTTGTCACGAAATTGCCAAAGGGGGAGATTGTTAAGTCTTGTGTATTGGCAAGTTTCGTGAAGTGAGTCGGAGTCTTGAAGAATCGGTGCGTGTTGTCGAAGATCGAAGAATTCAAGATTTCGAAGAAGTTGGAAAATAACTCTCCGTGAATCACGATGTCCAGGTAATGTGTTAATTCATGATTATGGTGTTTCATACTTAGTTGTAGACATTAGAATCATAATATCTTTGTCTAACGGATTAGAAAGTGCATCGGAACTTTGCAAAACTCGAAACGGCGAAAATTTGCAAAGTGTACCGGTACAGCATCAGAAGTGTACCGGTACAAAAGGTGTACCGGTACGACCATCAAGGGTGTAACCGGTTCCACTGTTTCGTTAGGTTTTTCGTTCCGTCATTGTGTAACCGGTGACAGCCTAAAGTGTACCGGTACACAGTGTAAAATCGTGAAATCTTTCTAATCCGACTCCAATTGATTCTAAAGTCTATAAATAAGCTATTGGGCTTCTCTAACAAATAAAGCATCATAAGAATACATGTTTGAGAAACCCTAGAGGCTCGGATTTCATTCTAAACCTATTTTCTACAAATTAGCCTCTTTAGCTAGATCAATCGATGATTATCATTTCGCATTCTCTATATGATCGATTTGATCTCCGCTTCGCTTGGAGTTCTATTCCCTGGTTTTCTACGATACTCCTAAAGCGAAGGATCACCATAATCATGATGCTCTTCATGAACGACGTTCGTGGATTCGGCGTGAACAAAGCGGTTCGTGGATTCGGATCGTTGGCTCGTGGATTCGAGTGGCGTCGAGGATTCGGCGTGATTGGAGCTTCGTGGATTCGAAGTCGGGGCGCGTTCTGGATTCGGACGTGAGGGCGTGGACAACCCAGAGGATTGCGCGAGATCCATAGGAGGTCAAGAGAGGTTGAGTCGTGGAGTCGGTAAATCACCTTGTAATCTTTTTCTCTTAGTGGATTGTCTTTTCGCGTGTTGGTCCGTGGTTTTTCTCCAAATTGGAGTTTTCCCACGTAATCTCGGTGTGCTTTTTATTTTCTGCATTTATTTTTACTGCATTGAGATTTGTGGTTTTTGGTCGTTACACTATTAACCCCCCTCTAGGTGATAGATACAATCTAGAATAGATCCTTTGGCTCCTCAAACTTTCAGTGTCCACCCTCTCTCCTTTTTTATTCTTTTCTTTATTTTTTTCTTTTTTTGGTAATTCTTTTTTCTTTCCTTTTTTTTTTTGGGGGGGGGGGACGGGGTTTTTGTTCTTCTTTTTCTTTTTTTTTATTGAATGTGATTTTATTCTTCTTTTTTTTATCTGAACAAAGTGCCCCCACCTTTTGCTGTGAGTGTTTATGCCAGCAGAAAAAAGGAGAAAACTTTTTTTTTTATTATTTCTTCCTTTTATAAGCCCTCCCTTTTTTTTTTTACAACCTTTTTTCTTATTTTGGAAGAAAGTCAATTTGTCGATATCTGTTTGCACATTCAACCTCGCATGGTGAATCAGTATTTCATTATTGGTGTGAAAATGAAAAATTTTGTTGAGTTTGTTTGGCCACCAGAAGCAATTCTGTATATCGAGATTGTTGTGCATAGTCAACCTCGAAGGATGAATTAGCATTTTATCGTCAATAGGGAAACCAAAGAATTTTGTTAAATTTGTTTGGCCTCCAAAAGCAATCCCGTATATTGAGACTGCTGTGCATAACCGACCCCAAAAGGTGAGTTAGCATTCCATCGTCGGTAGGAAAGACAAAGAATTTTATTAAGTTTGTTTGGCCTCCGGAAGCAAATCCGGTATATCGAGATTGTTGCGCATAACCGAACCCAAAGAGTGAGTTAGCATTCCATCGTCGGCAGGAAAGAAAAAATGAATTTTGTTGGGTTTGTTTGGCCTCCGGAAGCAACTCGGTATATCGAGATTGCTGCGCATAACCGACCCCAAAAGGTGAGTTGGCGTTCCATCGTTGGCGGAATAAGTGTGGATTTTAGGTTTATTGGAAAACTAGCGCCCATGAAGGTTTTCGCTAGGGACCTTTTCCCTAATTTTTCCCGTGAGCCGAAAGCAAGTCTTCTCATAGCAGGAATTCTATTTTTTCTCGTGAGGTTTTATCACAGTCATTTCTTTCTTCTTTCTCTCTCTCTCTCTCTCTCTTTTTTTTTTTGACAGATAATATCTCTTCAAAAATCGGCCGTTGATCGGTGGCATTGGTCTTTCTCCTTTTGCGTCAATTAATTGATTTGCTCCTCCCTCATACACTTTTTCTATAACATAGTGATCTTCCTAATTTGGATCAAATTTGCCCCCGGCATGTCTGTCTATAATTATATGCCGTTGATGAACTAGTACCAAATCTCCTATCTGAAAAGTGCGGACACGCACCAGCTTGTTGTAAGCCCTTGACATTTGAGATTGATAAAGTTCTAAATTTTGTTGCGCAGCTAATCGCATCTCATCCAGAGAACTCAGTTCATCGAGTCTCAAGAAGATATTTTCTTCATTTGTCATTTCGTGTTGAGTCGCCATCCTTAGTGAAGGTATCTCTATTTCCAAAGAAAGGACAGCTTTAGTTCCGAAAACTAAAGAATAAGGTATGGCTTGAGTAGGGGTTTTAAAAGTTGTTCGGTAAGCCCAAAGTGCATCTGAAATCTTGTCGTGCCATTCCCTTTTATTTTTACCAATAATTTTCTTCAGAAGTTTAACTAGAGTCTTATTGAAGGCTTCGGCCAAACCATTAGCTCTTGGATTATAGATCGATGAATATCGCTAGTCGATCTTATGGTGGGTGGCGAATCTACTAACCTTAAAACTTTTGAAGGCCGAACCATTGTCGGAGATAATTCGACAAGAAACCCCAAGTGGTTCAAAATATTTTCTCTAAAAAATTTTATGACATCGGGTGTAGCGGGTGCGGATGTTGGTGAATAAAATCGCTATGGACTTGGCATTGATGGCATTTCCTTACCATATCCCATATAATCTTGAACCATTGTGGGCCAATAATAATCCAAGTGTTTAATCTTGAGGTGCATCTTCGGACCAGATTGGTGGGCACCATATACACCCGAATGGATTTCATGCATTACCTGTTTGATTTCTTCTGGCGATATACATCTCAGCCATAACTGATCGTAGGACCTTCTATAGAGGGTATCATTAAGGAAAGTGTACCGCATTGCTCTCTTTTTCAACTGAACTTGTTTTGGCTTTTCTTTGGGGAGTTCGTTGTATTTGAAATAGTTAATGAAAGGTTCCCTCCAATCATCTTGTATTTCAATTTTTAGCGTATTCGCCTTCTGAATTTCTTTTGATTCTCCTTCAAGATTTAAGTCCGTAGGTGATAGGATCTTTCTATTCTTGATGGTCACGTGGACTTCGTCAAGATCAGGATCGGCCAGCTCTTTAGCCAATCTAGCTAGAGCATCGACCTTACCGTTTACGGCTCGGGAGACCCTTTCTAGCGTGTCATTGGGTATTTTCCTCATGAGTTCTTGCACCCTTTTCTGATACTTGGTCAATTCCGGCTTGTGGACTTTATATTCGCCCATCACTTGATTAATGATTAGCTGAGAGTCCTCATAGATGTGTAGCCGTTGTATATTCATGACGACGACTCTTTCTAATCCCGCAATTAAGGCTTCATATTTAGCCTCATTATTTGTACGAGGTTCAGAAAGTGCTAGAGAATATCACAAAACTCCTCTCTCAGGTGTAACAAAAATCAGACCAACTCCTGCCCTTATTCGCGGAATATTCGAGCTATATGCAGGTTGGATGGAAGATGCTCCATCAAAATACATCCCAGTATAGTTGATCATCCTCAACAAGTAATACCTCCTCATTCAGCAGATTGCACACCAAAGGTGAGTCATCGAGTACTGGGTGTGCTACTAAAAAATCAGCAAGTGCTTGCCCATTAACAGCCCTTTGTAGTATGTAGGTAATGTCAAACTCTAGGGGAATAGCTGTCCACTTCGCTAGCCTTCCAGTCAAAATAGGTTTTGTCATTAAAAATTTGAGTGGATCGACTTTTGACACTGAATAAATTTTGTGCTCGAGCATGTAATGCCTCAATTTTTTGACAGCAAATATACGGGCTAAGCAATGCTTTTCTATTGGTGAGTATGAATTTTCTACCCCCACCAACATCCTGCTGAGATAGTATAGAGCTTGTTCCTTTCCTTTTTCATTATTCTGTGCCAAAAGTACTCCCAGTGATCCCTCGAGAGCTGCTGTGTATAATATCAAGGGTCTGCCATGTATCGGAGCGACAAGTACCGGTGGATTCATTAACTACCATTTTATGTCTTCAAAAGCTGCTTGGCACTCTGTGTCCCAGACAAATGGTGCATCTTTTTTTGCTAGTTTGGAGAAAAGTTTGATCCTACCAGATAGATTTGAAATAAATCTTCTGATATATGCTAATCTTCCTTGGAAGGATCGAAGTTGTTTTAAATTCTTTGGAGGAGGCATCTCCATAATAACCTTGATTTTTGAAAGGTCGATTTCTACTCCCCGGTGCGTGACAATGAATCCTAAAAATTTGCCCGAAAAGATTTGCCCGAAAAGACTCCAAATGCACATTTGAGCGGGTTCATTTTTAGCTGATACTCTTTCAATCAGGTGAAGACAGTGGTTAGATCTTGAAAGTTATTTTCTTTGTTTTTTGTTTTCATGACTAGATCATCGACGTAGCATTCGACTGTCTTATGGAGCAAATCATCGAATATTCTAGTCATCGCCCGCTGATTTGTAGCTCCGGCATTCTTGAGGTTGAAAGGCATGACTTTATAACAATAAATTCCATTAGGAGTCCTAAATGTAGTATGCTTCTCATCTTCAGGCGCCATCTTGATCTGATTGTATCCTGATGAGCCATCCATAAATGAGAATACCTCACAACTTGACGTATTGTCAATCGTTAGTTCCGTTATTGGTAACGGAAAGTCATCCTTTGGGCAAACTTTATTTAAGTCCCGAAAATCAACACATATATTAATCTGGCCGTTCTTTTTCTCGACTGGGACAATGATAACGATCCAATTAGCATATTTCTCTTCTCTTATAAAGCCTGCTTTAATGAGCTTTTTGGTTTTTGTAATTATTTGCTCTTCCAGATCCACCCTCATCTCCTAGGAGCTTATTTGACTGGATGAGCTTGAGAATTTATAGCTAGCTTGTGAATAGCCACTTCCGGATTAAGGCCCGACATTTCTTTATAGCTCCACGCAAAGCAATCTTTAAATTCTATTATCTGTAATTTCTCTTGTTCTTCTTTTGGAAGTAGTGTTCTTATATAAGTAAGTCTGGGATCTTCTTCTTTCCCAGATTTATCTCAAGAAGCTCGTCTACAGTTGCTTGTCCCCCATCTTCAAGCTCTTGAGGTGCATCTTTTAGTTCAAGAGGTTTTTGTTTATCAACCGGATCCTCGGCGATAATTTCTTCGTCATCTTTTATGTGTTCCTTCGCATTGATCATATTGCAGGTATAGATATCTTGATAAGAAAAACTTTTGTAATATCCCAAACCTCTTGTATTGTTAGTTTGCCATTTAGTAGTATGGATCTTCTTTGCGGTGGATTCCACATTCGTTGAAAAAATTTGTGGTCGGCCCAAAACCTCTTTGTGGGTCAACCCAATTTGTATATCATCCTTTTCAAGTTAGCTGGAAAATAATTTGGAATTTCTATATCCTCATATATATCTTTGTCATAATCCTCTAGTTTGATGACGTCAGCAGGTTTTGGATCGTCTATTCTATAAAAAAGAATTCCTCTTTTCACGACCTTCTTCGCTTTGACCTTCTCTATCTTTGGCAGGACGAAGAAAGTTTTTAAGTGATCCACGATAAAAACATGTTTTGCAGGAATAGGCTTGTGACATTTTTCAGGAACTCTGAGAATTGCCAATGTATCCTCCACCAGCTCAGGAGCTTTTGCAATCATCCTATTAGCATTGACATAAGGTGTAAAATAATGTTCATCTTTTGAATGGCTTTCGATCTCGAGGGTGCTTAGATCACTTGAGAGCAGCTTTATAGCCCAGCATAATGTATCTTCATCAAAGTCGGAACTATCTGAGTCACTTCCAAAATGTGGGACGGCGATTGACTTCTTTTTAGTCACGTCCGCCAGTTTCTTCATTCTGGGGGATTGTTCTCTCGATTGAGTATGACTTTCTTCTGTAACTTGAGGTTCTATAAAATATCTTGCATCTTCATATCGAATTTTATGAACTCCAAATGACTGAATATCACCATCAATTCTATATTTCTCTCCATCTTTTATATACTTCAGGCATTGATGAAGGGTGGATGGAACCACATGATATTTATGCAACCAATGCCTCCTTAATAATGCTTTATAAGAAGTATCTACATTGATAACATAAAATTTTACCTCAGTTTGCAGCTTTCCAAACTTTATCAGGAGGGTAATAGACCCAAAGGCTTTTTGACTGTGTTGGTTGAACCCTTGAATTACAACTTTTTCTAAGTCTAAATAGCCGACATCTATTGCCAGACTCTTTAAGGTTCTTAAAGTCATTAGGTTCACAGAAGACCCAGGGTAAATTAGAATTCGATTCATCCTTTCTCCATCACTTGTGCCAGTTACGTATAATGGCCGATTATGATGTGTTGTTCCTATCAATAAATCTTTCTATGTAAAGGTGATATTGGCCGTGTGAACAAGGTATAACGCCTCCTTCATACTCGTCTCGGCCAAGAATGCATGAAAGGGCTCAGAATTTTGGAGAGCATAAATCAACACTTCTCTGAGTACCTTAGACATCATGAGAGCATCATAGACACTCAAAAGTGTTGGCACTTTCTGCAAGTGAGATAGTACATTATATTCTATTCTTGTCAGCTTTGCTTGATTTGAAGAAGTTGGAATTTCTCCATTGACTAGAATTTCTTAATCTTTCTCCTTTTGAGCTGGATTTTGTTTTTCTGGTAGTACCCATCCAGATCTTAATTTTATTTGCAAGGCATCCCCTTCGTCATTTTTTAAATCAGTACCGATATCGACTGCTCTACAAATTTCAGTCCGAGTTCTCTTTGAGCTCTCACTTTTTTGAGAGCGAAGTATATCTATTATCATTTTTGTTTGAGAGCTCATATTCTTTACTACAGTAGCAACACAGTCTATATTTAACTTTAAAGACTGGATGTCGAGCTGCAATCTCTTTACATCATTTCCTACTTCGATGACACGAGTTTCTATTCTTTTCAACTCTTGATTTTGGGAAGGAGGTTCATATGCCAGCCACACACTGTCACCTTCTTCATTCACCTTTGCTGGTTGTTTACTTTTTCGTCTCCGTTTGTTAACAGATTCTTCAGAGTGATCTTTAGAGATAGTGATCACTCTGCTCGACTCTCTGCTGAGAGTTTTCTGCTCTAGCTCTTTTAAATGTTGATAGTTTCTATAAGAGTGGCCACTAGCTCCGTAGAAGCTACAAATGATAGGCTCATCTCATCATATAGTAGATATGTTCTCAGGAGTTTTGTACTCCTTGTGACTTGATTTTTCTTGAAGCCTTTACTGGCCGAGGGTTGCATTTGATCTCTCTTTGTAGATTGTTCTAGGTTATGCCCCTACTCCTGATGGCTCGGAGAAAATCGGGGTTGCGCTTCTCTGTGCTCCCTTTTCCAAACCTTTTTCATACTTTGGTCTTCAATGAGTGGAGCTTTTCTTTTTCCTTCATAAACTTTCACGTTTTGGTGCCGCGATCTTTCTGCCACCCTTTCATCATCGATTTTGATGCTCGAAAGCTTTTTTTTAATTCACAATCGAGCTTTTCTTTTGATCATTCGTTGATTGGTGCCAGTTGGGGGTTAAAACTTGATTATTTTTATTCTCTTGAGACAATTGTTGTTTCTCCCCTCGATTTGATAGATCTTGATGTCCTACGTTTCTTATGTTCTCAGAAGATACATTCTCTGTTGCTTGCCCCTGACTGGTCTCGAGGGCCATCATTCTTTTAATGATTTCTTGTAAATGGTTGTTTCTTGGTGGTGGTCGAGCTCGTCAAAGGGTTGGGGCCATCAATCGCAATACCGATTCAATCTTTGCTTTAAGCCTAATCACTATCTTCGCTATCTCTTTTTGTTCGACCCTTATATTAAAGAGCTCTTCATTGACCAAGTCTAGTCTATAGTTCGTAGTCCTTTGTGCATATGCAGTCGAACCTTGCTCATCCTTTTTCTTTCTTTCTAATATTTGTCGAAATTCTTCCTCGCTATCACCGTTGAGCTCTTTTTCAAGGTCGTCATCGACATTGTCTTCCAATGCAGAGGTGAATTCATCTTCACTGTCAACAATATCAGGGATTGAGGTGACTCTGCACACTTCCGACCAAAAGTTTTCTGCCTCCTCATGAATCTCTTTTTCTAACTCTTCAAATTCGATTTTTGAATTTATATAGACCTTTTTATTGGGCGGAAAAGGAAGTTCAACATGTTTTCTAAATTTTGCATTCTCATCAATCTTTCATATCAACACGGTTGTTCCTTCCATTGCTCCGATTATGAAGTTCTTGACTAAAGCTGCCTCCATCTCTTTCTGTACATACTCTTCTAGGGAACCAATATAGTTTTCGAGCTCTGTTTTCTCAAACACGTATGGATCCGAATCTTTGGGCCTCTTAATCTTTCTTTTCTTGATTACTTTTCAGTTGGATATGGTCAGATGATTATGTGATTTGGAAGATGATGAAAGGTGATCCTCAAGCGGGATCAGTTGCACCTCTGGATTCAAAGAGCCTCGCCATATAATTTCGGAGTTTCTTTCAATCGTTTGAGCATTTTTTGAGTTTTCTTAGTTACAAAAGTGTTCCAAAACTCTGGAGGAAGAGGGTTGTCGAACCCTACTGTTTCTTTAGTTCCTGCACTAATTGTATTGGCTTCTTCTACTTGTTGATCTATCAGGACCGAACGAGAGAGGGTAATAGCACAGGTTTTATATTGTTTTTCAACCCAATCTTTAAACACCCAACAATCCTTAATAGGGTGACTGACTAGTCTATGATAGAGACAATAATTTGAGTCATTAGTTTTGCCGATGTCTTCTGGTCTCTTCGGCTCTGGTAACTGCAGGCCGCTTTTGGTAGCATCATTGAATATTTTTTTCACTTTGTCTCTTTTAAAGGAATAGGCTTTATTCCTTCTCTCCTCTATAGTCATCCTATAGTTACCACCGCCCAACATTGGCTTAGACGTTGGCCTAACTGAGGTGATAGGCCTTTTCTCTTTTTCTATATTGTTGGCATAGGCGATCCTTGAATGAATGGTTTTGGCTTCGGCTTTCTTTCCATCTTCTCTTCGAGGTCTAAAAGGGTAAAAACCCGCCAAAATTTGTGGATTGGTTATCTCTAGCTTCGAAACATTTAGTGTAAGGTTCTGAAACATGGTGCAACTAGTAGTACAAAGGAACGGGGCCATCCAGTTTTCTATATTCCTCTTAAGCAACTCTACTGCTTGAGACTTGTCATGCCCCGCGACCACCAATTTGGTCGGTTCGGGTACGTTGATCAGATGCCGAACGGATAGAGCTTTCCCTGTCCGCCCAAGGTTAAACAACCACAATCATGTACAATAAGTTGCCTAGGTAAACTTAAACAACATACATGAAGCATTGCGAGTACTAGCACGTCTAGGTCACCTCAGGCTGACGCGGCGCTATAGCACGTCTGGCAGATGCGGCAGTAGATGGAGCTCCTCCATAATGTCACAGAGTCGCCGGAGCCGAGGCCACAAACGGGGCAGGCGAGGCCCTCACCGGACAGTAGCGACTAATATGTCCTGCCTGACCGCAAGTGAAGTATTTCCCCTCACGCTGCCCGCAAGTCCTTGGCTCATGATTTCCACCACAGATGGTGCACCGCTGCGCCCCACGATTCCACGACTGTGTTCGCGGGTACTTTGGAGGCTTTCTCAATTTCGACTTGGATTGACCTCCCGAGCCACCCTGAGCTCGCTTCTTTCCTCCATCTTTCTCAGACGCTTCACGCTCCTCACGGACGTAGGCATTATCATGCTCCGCCCACAACACCCGATCGAGCACCTCTGCGAAAGTAGTAAGCTTCAAGATATGAACCACCTTGTAGATATCCGGTCGGAGTCATCGCTCGAACCAATCGGCTCGATCCTTGTCGTCCTGCACCACGTCAGGGACGCAGTCGATGATATGTGAGAACTTCCGCTCATACTCCCCTACCGAGCGGCTTCCTTGCTTCAACTTCCTAAACTGATCTTGGAGATTTTTCTTCTCGCTATCGGGGAAATAGTTGGTATACATTAAGCCCCGAAACTCCTCCCACGCCAACGGCGGAAGGTCGGAAAACCGATCCCTCTTGATCCGCTTCCACCATACCTTCTCCGTCCACTCCAAACAATGTGTGGCGAGGTGTACCTTATCCCTCTCCAACGTGTAAAGATTATCGAACAGGGTCTCCATCGAGTCAATCCACGACTCAACCATCCACGTCTCGACCTTCTCTCCGTCGAACATCGGTGGATCAAACTTCCGAAACATCACGAGAGCCGCAAGCGCGCGCTCCCTCTCCACCGCTATCGCCGCACCTTCGGGATTAGAAGTTCCCGAACCAGTAGCTACCACCGCCAGCGCGAGCTGCGCTGCAACCGGTACAGCCGCTGTGGCCACACCCTCCGTCACACCAAGCACAATAACAGGAGGCGCGGGTCGCTCAACATCCGCCTGAGCCGATGCCTGTTGCACCACTAACTCCTGTAGCCTAGCGATCTGGTCCTTTTGGCGCTGCATCACACCGACCATTGTAGCAATCTGCGTTCGCAACTCCCGTACCTCATCAGATCCCGACTGTTCGAGCACCTCGGTAGGTGGTGCCGAAGTGGATCGCGCCCTGGGGCGTCCCTTTGGTGCCATTAGTCCCTAAAACGCAACGAATTGGTTAATCACCTTAACCCGTTAACTTCTCACAATCACGAGACAAAATGACTCTAACATCGAAATTAGGCGGAAGCACCCAAGTGTATTTATTCTAAACTCTTGGTGTCATGTTGTCGGCCGCCAACACAACCACCTTGAGTTGAGAACTAATACCACTTGAATCTGTCCCTATCAACAACTAGAGACATACTACTGACAACTTCGACCCAATCGAATCAACTTCCGCCACCGGCATAGGTTCACGTCTCACTCATGCACCTATAGCCTTAAAGTTTTCGTCCTAGGGTCTCCTAGGTCCATCCTAGACTTCTCTCATTACTTGCTCTGATACCACTTTATCTGTCATGCCCCGCGACCGTCAATTTGGTCGGTTCGGGTACATCGATCAGACGCCAAACGGACAGAGCCTCCCCTATCCGCCCAAGGCTAAACAACCACAATCATGTACAATAAGTTGCCCAGGTAAACTTAAACAACATACATGAAGCATTGCGAGTACTAATACAAGCAACGAGCGAGAGAGAAAGTTCTAGCTATTACATTTCATTTAACATTTTACATAATTGATTTACATTTTCATCTCCCAAAATGTATACAAGTTCTGCTCAAGATACAAGGTAGCTCCCCAATATATACATCACATATCACCAATGTACACGAGGGTACTCTAATGCAAAATGAAAAGCTGCTAGCTAACTAGGGCGCTATGCCCGTACCGCGGTCCTCGCCCGGTCCGCTCGAACTCGGCCCTGCAACAAAGTGAGGTGAGAACTATTGTCCATAGTTCCCAGTGGGTTCGGCCGCCGACTCCGCCGATCTTCCCACTAGGTCTAAGCAGGCATAAGCAGATAGATAGATATATGGAAACAACTACTACAAAGGAATAGAATATGCAAGTAAACTACTATGTCTTCAAATGATAGGAAATGTATGAAGTGTCCATCTAGTAACAAAATCTACTATCATGCTAGTATGCTTCAACATCGTCATGGATATAGATATGAACATAGCTATGTAATCTACTAACGTATCACTATGTCTACTAATGGGATGAATGCAATTCTACTATGTCATTCAAATTCATTACCCAATCAACTTGGCTAGCCCGAAGGTTCACCCCGACTCATCTCTTAATCTCATAGGTGAGGAGAATCTACACTCGCACACCGAGACCGTCTACGGGACAACTACGTCTGCCCCTATCGTGAAGTACTCCGGAGACCACTACTTGGGTGGAGTGACCACGTCAAGTGTAAACAGACAAGTGAGTATGACCCAATCCTCACAAGAGGATACCCTATCTACAAGGGTTATAGTGCTTCTACCGCACAAGTTCCAAGTTCACAACTCGAGAATCGGGATATCCACTATCCCTATGTTCAAATGCCACAGTGCTCTACTACACTAGATTCGAATGCCACTCATTCATGTCATATGCTATTAGTGTCTCAACTACACTAGTTTACATGCCACTCATTCATGTTATAGTGCCTCTACCACACTAATTCAATGTCCATTGTTATCATCATCTCAAGTTCAGGTTAATCACTTATCTCGTCACTATAGGATTCCATGTCACAAGACCTAATCCTCATACGCCCTAGGTTCATGTGTCAAGCTCACAATGCTACACTACTAAGGAGGCATGCAAGGAAATAGAAGTGGAACTACACTAATCATCCTATAATGCATAAGTAACAACAAGTGAGAAATATGATCAACAATGTAATTGAGACATAGGAGGAAGTTCAACTGCTTCAAGATGACACCCCCCACCTTCTGGTGATGCCACGAAGCTAGACTCCAAATTTCGCGACTATCCGCCGCCTATTTCTTCTGACTGCGGCAAACGAAGCCAAAAACAGGCTTTTCTTCAATATCTTCGCGCAGACTCGACGGATCGCCGAACCGAGTTCAACAGCGTGCTCAACTACCTAGCAATTAGGGTTAAAAGAGATCAATTCCTACTTTGGATCTCATTGGGACAAAACCCTCTTTGGAGCCCTAGATTGCTACAATTGCAAGAATACACCAACAAAACCTTAGATTCAAGCAATTAGCAACCTACTAGCATCTTAGGGTTCACTTAAAACCAATTCTAGAGCTTAAAACCCAAGCTGTCACGCCCCGGGACCGATGCCAATTTGGCCCGACCCGAGCACGTCAAACAGACGCCGAACGGACAGAGTTTCCCCTATCCGCCCAAGGCTCATCACATGTACATTTTCATCAATAGAGAAAAGCACTAGCGGAAACATACACAAACGGCTTACACGAGGGTAAGCAATAGCCATTAGTGAAAGAAAAAGGAAACTAAACATTCAACTGGTACTATGATTCATTTTGATCATATACATTGCATTCATTACATCATTTCATCATTTCTTTTACATCACATTTACCTCAAAATGAACATTACATTCTTTTCTTTACTTTGCTTTATACATCAACATCTTAAATCATCAAATACAAAAGATGATCATAAGGTACTTTACTACAAAATGAAATCCAACATTGGTGGCCTCTGACTAAGGCGCGATACCTTTACCGCGGTCGCTCGCCGGCTCGCTCGGTCCCGGCTCTGTGGAAATAGTGGGGTGAGAACTACAACAAAGTTCCCAGTGGGTTCGGCCTCAACATCACCGACTTTCCCACTAGGACTATGTAATACACTGAACTTTCGCAAATTGCAGAGTTCGAGTGTGTGGATTGAAGTGTGGATCTATCCTACATGTTCTAAATGGTTAGAACAAGTTTTTGGATAAGTTAGAGGATGATTGGATTGCTAAAAGTGAGAAATTGCATTGGTCTGCGAAAATCAGCAATTTTCTGCTTGTTGTACCGGTACAGCCATCACCTTGTACCGGTACAAGCTGGCAGATTCGTGGCAGCAAGGTTAGTTTTGTAATTTCACACTTGATCCCTATCTTTATGACCCCTGCACGACCCCAGGAGCTCAGGGGAGTATGCTGGAGCTCAGAGCAAGGTTCTCCCACCTTCCTTACTCTCTCTCTCTAGGGTTTTTTCTCTCTCTACAAAGAATTCGCCGATTTCGCTCGTTTCCGTCGCATCGCGTGTTCTTCGCTGGTTGCGAGCATTGTGGAGCCCTTGTGGACGTGTGAGGGAGTGTTTTGGATAGGTTTTCGCAGCCCTGGATCAGCAGGTCACTGGTTGGAAGCCTAAGAAGGTAATCGACTTACTTTTGTCGTTATCGACGTTCTATTCGTCGATTTGAGTAGCGATTTCGGATTTTTGCTCTTGGCTGTGCTAGACTGAGTTTTCAGCAATTAAAGTTGGATTATTTAGTTGTGAATTGAGCTCCTTAGACTAGGGATAAGCTTCTTTGAAGGTTAATTAGGATAATTAGCCATTTATGAAGCTATTTCGGACTATACACGGTTTATGCGATCAAATTGATGCAGTTTTGTACGTTGACTTCGCAGCAGGTCTTCGAGCCTCGTTGAGCTAAACGTGTACTCGTTGAAGCTGGTTTGGAAGTTGTTCTACCCTAAGGTAAGTAAGAATTTCAGTTAGGAAGCCGAAATTGCAAGATTCCGACCATAATTGCTATTATTGATGAGTTTGATGTCGTTTCGGAATTGTTCGCAGCGAGAGGGTGTTTGACCCTTGGACCACCTTCGTTTGGCCTTGGAGGGCCTTTTGGAAGCTTAACGTGAGGTATTGATCTAAGCCAAAACAGGGATTTAAGCTATTCCTATGTATTAAGTGCAATTGCGCCGAAATTGGACATTTCAATCGTGATTTGATCCGATCTTTGTGCTTCGTGTTCAGCAGGATTGAGACCTAGTGGAGCTGATCCTTGAGACTTCTTGGACTGATTTGGAGCCTAATACTAGGTGGGTTTGACCTAACCAGAGCAAGTGAAGCCCCCTATGTTCTATATGTATTATAGACGTGGTTAATTATATGCCTATGTGATTGTTAAAGGGCTCGGAATTCGTCATCATGACGTTTATCATATGTGGAATGAGCGTTCATGCACAAAAGTACTCATGCATTAAAGTATTCTTGTTTAGTTCAGTAGAACAATCAGGAGATCAGTTTCTTATGTTTCTATGATATAGAGAACATATATACATGAAAGTTTTCCTATTCATATTCAATACAGTTGAAGGGATTATGAACAAGTGTAGGATGCACTTTAAAGTAGAGAACAATGATATTCTCCTGACTCTCATATAGAGAACTATGACATGCTCATGACTATGTTGGTAGCGCCATACTAGTGGAAAGATTATAATGCTATGTGATTTAGCTTTACCCTTACATGTTTACAATCTAGTGGATACTAACTTTTGTTACTATTTGTGTATTGATATTCCGATCAGAGAATCGAGGGTTCTAAACTTTGTATGTGAAAATATGAAAATTGAGACATGTGGATAATGGACTTTGCTTGCTTGCCATCGTGCTCATTCGCACATGCTTGTGAGGGTAGCTCCCTACAAGCCGGCACTCCGGAGTTGGCCTACGCGACAGTTGCGCGCCCGTGCGGGACTGGGTGCCGAAGTGGATTGCCGTGGGGAGTGCATACTACCACGGGGCCATTAGGTGCGGCGCAAGCTGGACTACCTTGAGTAGGTCCCTGTGAATGAAAGGAAAGAGCTAAAGGAAATTGGACAGTAATGAATGATTACCAGTTACAGTGTACAGTAGTTACTTACACATTTATGCTTTTGTTCATGCTTATAGTAGTTTCTATGCTTCTATTAATCAATTGATTCATTACTGTTGAGACTGTGATTACATGTTGTTTACATGGTCATTAATTGTTAGCATTAAAAATATATCATGCAAACTACTGCTTTTATTTTCATTTAGTACATCATGAGCCTAGTGGTGTAATTCGCCGAGGCTGGCGGCTTACCCACTGGGAACTATTGTTAATAGTTCTCACGCCCTTTTTATGGTTGTTTTTACAGAGCCATCTACAGGAGAGGCTAGGGATCGTGGCAAGGGAGTCGCGCCTAGCTAGGCACTACTAGGAGCGTGCTAGTCGATCACCTTGTTACTCGGGCTACGGCCGAGGGTGATGTCCTTATGTATAGAGAGACTACCATTGTACCTTCTTTTTGTATACCCAGTATTGTATATCTACTATATGGATCAGATACTTTAGTTGTGATACTCATCTTTTGGGTTGAGATTTCTGGACTATACTCCTTTACTCTATTGTTGATAGTATTGTTGACTGGTACTTTGCTCTGATATTGGGATAGAATTCTTTTATGATCTTCTTCTTCTCGACTTGCTTGGTTGTAGACGCCTTATATACTGCAGGTGTATGGCGGGTCTGTGCACGTACCGGTTATGCTTCCGCTGGTATCCGGGCGTGACACCAAGCGAGGACACTCTACAACTAGGGTCAATAACCCAATCCAATCCTCTCCAAGTGAGGAGGCTCTACCACTAGAGTCAATAACCCAATCGAATCCTCTCCAAGTGAGGACGCCCTACACTAGGGTCAACGACTATCGCGGAATCATCGGTTCCCGACATTCATGCAATGCTATTTAGTTTTCTAAATTCATTGTTCACAAGGCATTTTCTAAGGGATCCACCTATCCCTAGGTCCATCGACCTCTAGTGTTATTTACACTACATTAATGCCACTCGTTATCATTCAATGTTTGGATGCCACTCGTTTGTTCTTTAACAATAACACTACTTTCTATGTCATCAATACCCCCATCGGGTTCATCTCTTTTCTTTCGCACCATAGGATTCACGTCTCGACCCAATCCTCACCTATCTAAGTTACCAAGCGTTCCAAGTACACTAGGTTATCAATTAGAAAGCATAAGGAATGGAGCTACTATGCAATCCTACAATGCAACATGAAGAGATGAGATTAAATGCAATCTAAGACATAGAAAGGAGTTCGAAAGTTTCGGATGACACCCCCCACCTTTTTATCGATGTAGAGGCTTTGGAAATTCTTCTCGGCGAGCTTCGCAAAAAGGCTTTAGCCTTCCTCGCCCGAATCAACACTAGCCCGGCCCGATTTTGCCGAGAACTTCACGTCGGTTCGCCGAATGCCAAAATCGACTTCGCCCCCGCGTTTTGGGACCTATCAATAGGGTTTCCAAGGCTTCAAATGAGATCAATCTCATACATTTACAAAAACCTCATTTTGGAACCCTAGATTTGCACCTATAGCAAATCACCCCATAAATCCCTAGATTCTTGGGATTGATCTATTTAGAAGCTTGCTTAGGGTCCATTTGACCCATTCCAAGGCATAAAACCCAAAAACCCTAAGTTCTAGAAGCTAGGGTTTAGTAGCTTACCTCAAGAGCTACTCCAATGGGAAGAGGAGAGGGAGTTGGAGGTGCTCAAAGCCTTCCTCTTGATCTCCTTCTTCTTCTCCTTCCTTATCTTCCTCTTCTTTTCCTTCCTCTCCTTCTTGTTCTTCTTCTCCTTCTTTCCTTTCTAGAGAGAGAGAGAGCAAGAGAGAAATGAGAGTGAGAGAGAGGAAATGAGAGAGTGTGAGGGAGAGAGAGGGCTCAGCCCACTCAAATAAATGCCATTTTGCACAAAAGCCCCTCAACTTTCACCCCTGTGCACTGCCCTTACTGGGCAGTTTTCGCGCGGAGGGACCGGTCTCCCCGACTTGGGACCGGTCCCCGAGAGCTTCCCTCAGGCGCACGTGTTCGGGAACCGGTCTCTCCCCAGGAGACCGGTCCTCGGGAGACCGGTCCTCACCTGAGAGACCGGTCCCCGAGAGCTTGATTTTCAGGACTTAGCCAATTTTTGGCATCTCCCGCTGGGGCCACGTTCGGGAACCGGTCCCTCACCACCAGGGACCGGTTGCATCACGCAACCCCGCAACACCCAGCCGAGGGAACCGGTCTCTCACCTGCAGAGACCGGTCCCCGAGAGCAACTTCTGCCCAATGATGCCATTTGCCTCATTTGCTCTCGCGGACTCAACTCCAAGGCACTCTTTGTGCTTTGGACATTCTCAACTCCCACAAAGGGTTTACTTTCGACAATCAGTCGATCCTGGATGAAGTATAATTCTCGTATTTCGAGAATTCACTTCCTTACACACACCACCTGGTCGGGCGACAGATTGGCGCAGGTATACTTGGATGAAGTTGTGAGGTTGCACGGGGTCCCAAAGTCGATCGTGTCAGATCGAGACTCCCATTTTATTTCGCTCTTTCGGAAAAGCCTGCAGGAAGCACTGGGCACACGGCTCGATTTCAACACCGCATTTCATCCTGAGACAGATGGACAGTCGGAAAGGACTATACAAATTCTGGAGGATATGTTGCGGGCGTGTGTCATTGACTACAAGGGAAGTTGGGCAAACCATTTGAGGATGGCCGAGTTCGCCTACAATAACAGTTATCAAGCTAGCATTGGGATGGCACCGTTCGAGATCCTATATGGATGGAAGTGCCGATCCCCTATATGTTGGAACGATGTAGGTGAGCCTGCGGCATTGGGCCCAGACATATTGCGAGAGGCGGAAGAGAAGGTCCGTCTCGCTCACGAGAGGCTACTTACGGCACAGTCGAGGCAAAAGAGCTATTCGGACAAACACCGTAGAGACTTGGAATTCGCGGTGGGCGACCGTGTTTTCTTGAAGGTTTCACCTATGAGAGGTGTGAAACGCTTCGGAGTGCGGGGAAAGCTATGTCCCCGATATATCGGGCCATTCGAAGTGTTGGAACGTGCTGAAGCGGTAGCGTACCGACTTGCATTACCGCCGAAGCTCGATGGGGTGCATGATGTATTCCACGTTTCTAACCTTCGCAAGTATGTCCACGACCCCGAGCACGTGATGTACTATGAACCGCCGGATCTACAAGAAGATCTAAGTTATGAAGAGTTCTCGGTAATAATTATTGCCCGAGAAGTGCGAAAATTCAGAAACCGCGAGATTCCCTATGTGAAGATTCGTTGGACCGGTCACGACGATCGTGAGGCCACGTGGGAACTCGAGGAAACGATAAAAGTGCACTATCCTCATCTCTTTACAAAAATGCGATGAGGTATGAGTAGATTAAGATAATGAATTCGTTTCGAGGACGAAACTCCTTTTTAGGACGGGAGGATGTAAGGAAGTAAATTCTCGAAATACGAGAGTTGGACTTCATCCAGAATCGACCAAGGGTCGTGTTGGTGAGCTTTGGAAAAGCCAAAGATATTAAAATTACCAAAAGTGCATTGAAAGTCAGTCCACGAGAGCAAATAGTGCAAAATCTGCACTGGAGCAAAACTGCTCTCGGGGACCGGTCCCTGACAGGGAGGGACCGGTCCCCGAACGCGAGCCCAGTGAGAAAAGCCAAAAAATTGGCTAAGTCCTGAAATCCCAGCTCTCGGGAACCGGTCTCTCAGGAAGGAACCGGTCTCCCGAGGACCGGTCTCTCTGGGAGAGACCGGTACCCAAACGCGTGACCCGAGCTGAAGCTCTCGGGGACCGGTCCCAAGTCGGGGAGACCGGTCCCTCCGCGCGCAGAACGCCCAGTGAGGGTTGTGCACAGAGTGAAAAGTAGAGGGGGCCAGTTGGATATTGTTACAATATGAGGGCTTGTGGTACCTCTCTCTCTCTCCAAATCTCATTTCTCTCCTTCTCTCACACTCTCTTGCTCCCTCTTTCTCTCTCTAGAAAGAAAAAAGAAGGAAGAAGAAGAAGAAGAAAAGAGAAAGAAAAGAAGGAAGAAAATGAAGGAGAAGAAGAAGGAGATCAAGCAAAGAAGGCTTTGGACTTCTCCCTCTTCCTCTCTTCTCTTTTGGAGCTAACCTAGAGGTAAGCTTCTAACCCTAGCTTATGAAACTTAGGGTTTTTGGATTTTGAGCTTTGGAAATGGGGTCAAATGGACCCCTAGTAGCATTGTTGGTGGATTGAAGCTAGAGTTAGGGTTCCAAAATGCAAATGGCTTGATGGGAACCCTAGGGGACCAAAATAGGGTTTTTGGTAAAGTATGAGATTGATTTCATTTAAGGCCTTGTAAACCTAATTGCTAGGTAATGAAACGCGGGGGCGAAGTCGGAATTTCGATTCATTGAGCGGGTCAAGAGCTATCGGTAAAACAAGGCCGATTGAGCATCATTTGGACCAAGAAGACCGAGGCTTTGTCGTAAAGGACGCCGAAGCGCATTTCTGAAGCCTCCATACCCTTAAGAGGTGGGGGGTGTCATCCCGAAGCAACCGGATTTCCTTTTATGCCTAAGTTAATTTTATTCATCATATGTTGATTGTGCATTATAGGATTAGTAGAAGTATATTTCCATTCCTTGCATGCTTACTTAGTAGTGTAGCGGTATAGACTTAACTCTTGGACTAGGGAGGCATGAGGATTGGGTCTTGAGACAAAGAATCCTATAGTGGCAAAAGTGATGAACTTGGACATAGCCTAGTAGAGGGGCATTTAACTAGTGTAGTAGAAACACTAAACTTGAACGAGTGGCATGTCAACTAGTAGAAAACTTATTACAATGATCGAACGAGTGGTATCGAGTCTAGTGTAGTAAACATGACATGGTTCTAGGGACAGTAGAGATCCCAGCATCTAGGATGCATTGTATATTGTGCAGCAGAGGCACATTGACCCTAGTAGACAGGGTATCCTCTTGTGAGGATTGGATCATACTCACTAGTCTATTTTTGCTTGTCGGTGGTCGCTCCAACGAGGCACGAGTCTTCGGAGTACTTCACTAGGGGCAGACGTAGTTGTCCCGCAAACGGTCTCGGTGTCCGAGTACAGTTTCTCCTCACCTATGAGATTGAGAGTGAGTCGAGGGTTAACCTTCGGGTTAACCAAGTAAATTGGGTAATAAACATGAAATGTATAGTAGACTTACATTATTACCTTGAGTAGACATAGTATGTGTTATAGTTTGCATTACTATGTACTTTTATATACTCATGACATGATACTAGCATGATAGTAGTTGTTTCATTCATTCTTATCCTTGATGGCATGATAGAGTAGTTGCAGTTCATTTCCTTAAATATCTATCTATCTCTCTATCTGTGCTAGCTTAGACCTAGTGGGAAAACCGGCAGCGTCGGCGGCCGAACCCACTGGGAACTATATTTATATAGTTCTCACCCCGTGTGGTTTTGGGGTATAGGTACACATAGAGGCGAGTCGAGCAAGGACCGCGGCAAGGGCATAAGGCCCTAAGTGAGCTTAGTTAGTAGCTTTTCCTTTATGCACTAGAGTACCCTCGTGTACTAGATGATGTTTTGGATAGTTATTGGAGAGCTACTTGTATTTTGAGGAAAACATGTATTCACATTTTGAAAAATGAAAATGTAATATATTCAAATAATGTAAATGTTGAATGGTTGTAATAGTTGGACTATCTCTCTTTATACACTCGTATATTTACTTGTGGTTCTTGCTCTTAGTTATAGTGCACTTGTGTGCATCGTATCGATCATGTATGTTATTTAAGCCTTCCCTGGGCGCTTATCTGTACATGATCTAGTTGTTTTGCCTTGGTCGGACAGGAGAGGTGCTGTCCGTTCGGCGGTCCGTCCGGCGCGCCCGAACCGTGCCAAATTGGTAGTGGATTCGGGGCGGGGCGTGACAGTTACGATGTCAATGTGTTGTACATTTACTCTCTCATGATGAAGAATGTCCAATGCATAAGTAATATGTCCCAACCTGGCAACAAGTATCATGTCCCGTTCTATCAATATATGATGATTATACTCTATCATGGCAACCAAGTATACAATGATACAATAAGTAAACTATCAAGTATACTACATGTCTCCACCCTATGCTATAAGCATGTCATAGTAATCCAACTACTAATCCTATCTAGTAGTGATTATCATCTCCCGATTAAATGTCATTGTTTCCAACATGTTCTAGGACCTACATGTTGTAGTCCAGCTTGTGCCACCTAAGTGTCGGTGGTAGCTCCAGCATTCCCACTCTAGGAATGAGTCTATCCCTCCCGACCCCGTAGGTTTTCTCGATACCGCACGAGCGAGTATAAGTCGTGTAGGCCAACTCCGGAGTGCCGGCTTGTAGGGAGCGACCCTCACAAGCATGTGCGAATGAGCACAAATGGCAAACAAGCGTAATCATCGTCTCAAGTACCCAATCATTATGTCTCTAACATGGTAATAGTCACTAGCATCTCAATAATTTAGCTCTAGGTCACAATGTGAAGTTCCAATATTCACTATGCTTAGTGCCTCTTTATGACACTTAAGCTTATTATAAGTTAAGCACATTTCATATTCTATGTACCATTTATGACATTAGTACTAGGTTCTCATCTAAACTCGAGCTCAATGCCCCTTTATGATATTAGCTCACTAACTCGCAAGACAAATTAGTCCAATGCCGCTTTATGACATTATAATAGTTTCAATATCCAATTGAGATCTAAGTCCATAGGCACTTTACATACGTCATTTCTACTAGGTAAACATGAACCAAAGTCTCTCATAAGAATGCTATGCACATATACGCCTCACATGCAAGTTCTCTACTTCATAAAGGTCCGAAAATACACTGTATGTAACATAGCCATTTTAAGCATTCTAAAATTCATAATAAATATATTTAATATGATTATGCATGCGTTTTCATTTAACGATACTCAAATCATCACAAATGAGACTTTCTCATTGTGTGGCTAGGTCAAACCCACGGAACCGTCTCGTAGTCCTTCGTTTCGCCGAACGGAGTTGTCCACAAGTCTCTAAGTACCATAAAAGTAAGAAGCGAATAGATAAACAAACGTTACGAACAACTCTAGGCTCAAACATTAACCACCACAAGCAAAGGGGCAAAAACTCACCTAGGGAGTAAAAATCCACCTAGGGAGTAAAAATCTCTCTCAAGCTCCAAAAGAGAGTTAGAATCCTTCCAATCCAACCCAAAGGAAGATTCTAATCCAATCAATTTAGCTCAAAAGGCCCTAGAATCAAAATGTCCAAAATTAACCCTAAAATCACATTCTAAGGTTTCATCTCCCAAATTCTACCAAAAATAGGTCTAGAGGGGAGAAATGAGCAACTAACCTCCTTAGAAGCTCTAATCCAAGCTCCAAGGGTGAAGATCTCCTCTCTTGCAAGCTCCAAGTCCAAGCCTTCAAGCACCAACATGGTAGGAAGAGAGGGAGAGGAAAAGAAATGCTCCAAGTCCACAGGCTAGATCCTCCTCCTCCTCTTCTCCTTCTTCTTCTTCTTCTTCTTCTTCTCTATCTAGGGTGTTGGGAGAGTGAGAGGAAGAGAAATGAGAAGGAGAGAAGGTGGAGTGGCCATATAGGGCATCTTATGTAACAAAATCCAGAAAAACCCCTCAACTTTGCAACCTGTGCAAAGCTCGGTCTGGGCAAATTTCGGACTGAGGGACCGATCTCCCCGATATGGGACCGGTCTCTCGGCCTGCCCCGAAAATCCAACGTTCGGGAACCGGTCTCTCCCCACACGGGACCGGTCTCTTCCCGCGTGGACGCTCTCGGGGACCAGTCTCACACGCCAGGGACCGGTTGCCCCAAGGCTGCCGCAATACTGTTTTGAGGGGACCGGTCTCTCCTTTCAAGGACCGGTTCCCGAGAGTAAAAACTCTCATGACTCGTCCAGAACTCAGATTTTCGAACTTCTTTAGATCGAAAAACATTCTACGACCCTCCACCAAGTGTGGAAAAGCTCGAAACATAATCAATCACTCGAACCTCACAATTTGCACAGGTCCAGTGTGCTACATTCACCCCTCCTAAAAAGGAGTTTCGTCCGCGAAACTCAAAGCAACTACATACCTCAAAGCTCCATCGAAAAAAGATGGGGATAGCGCTCCTGCAGCACGCTCTCTAGCTCCCACATGGCCTCTCGCTCCTCGTGGTTGCTCCAAAGCACCTTCACGTAGGGAATCTCATGGTTCCGCAATCTCTTTACTTCGCGATCCAGAATCCTCTAAGGTTGTTCCAAAGAATCTTCACATACGGAATGTCCCGATTCCGTAGTTTCTTCACCTCACGAGCCAAGATCTTCACGGGTTGCTCCTTGAAGCTCAAATCCTCTCTCAGCTCCAAAGGTGTGGCGTCCAACACGTGAGCCGGATCATGGATGTACTTCCGAAGGACCGATACATGAAATACATTATGTACACCTGATAGGTTCGGAGGTAGAGCGAGTCGATACACTACCGGGCCTACACGCTCCAAAATCTCACACGGTCCAATGTATCGGGGGCTCAGCTTATCCTGAATTCTAAATCTTCTAATTCCTCTGGTCGGCGAGACTTTCAAGAAGACATGATCACCAATCTGAAACTCCAAGTCTCATCGACACCTTTCAGCATAACTCTTTTGCCTACTCTGGGCTGTCAACAGTCGCTCCCGAGCAATGCGAACCTTGTCCTCCGCTTCCTGGAGCACATCTGGGCCTAAAGCCAATCTTACGCCAACTTCACTCCAATGAAGTGGCGATCTACATTTCCGTCCATAGAGTGCCTCGAAAGGTGCCATCTTGATGCTTGCCTGATAACTGTTGTTATAAGCAAACTCTGCCATCGGTAGATACTGCGACCATCCTCCCTGGAAGTCAATCACACAGGCTCGAAATATGTCCTCGAGAGTCTGTATAGTACGCTCTAACTGCCCGTCACTCTGGGGGTGGAAAGCTATACTGAAGTCCAAGCGCGTACCCAAAGCATCCTGTAAGCTCCGCCAAAAGTGAGATACAAATCGGGGGTCTCGATCTGATACAATAGAAGTAGGTACCCCGTGCAATCGCACAATATCATCCAAGTAAACCTGTGCTAGTCTCTCACTAGTGCAAATAGTGTGGATAGGTATGAAATGTGCCAATTTCGTCGACCTATCCACGATCACCCAAATAGCATCATACCCGGCCTGCGAGCGGGGCAAACCCATCACAAAGTCCATGGTGATATCTCCTATTTCTATACTGGTATCGGTAAACTCTGCAATTTTTTTGCGGGAACTCGGTGCTCAGCTTTTACCTGTTGGTAAGTTAAACATCTGGCAACAAACTCACCAACGTCCTTTTTCATCCCGGGCCACCAATAAAGCAACTTTAAGTCCTTGTACATCTTGGTGCCTCCCGGATGTATAGTATATAGTGCTCGGTATGCCTCTTAGAGAATTTCTTCTCTAAGCGTCGATTTCGCCGGTACACAGATCCGTCCACGGAAACGCATCAACCCTTGGTCATCCACAAGGAAATCGCTGGTGCAACCATCAACCATTTTACCTTTAATCTTTTGCAACTCCACATCGGAAGCTTACTTCTCTTTAATCCTTTCCACAAGTGTAGGTTGCACCACCAAAGTCATCAGTCTCAAGGGTGTATCAGGAGCCACCACCTCCAACTCCAACTACTTCATCTACTCGATCAGCGGCGGTTGAGTAACCACAAGCATTGCTAAGTTTTCCGTCGATTTCCTACTTAGCGCATCCGCCACCACGTTATCCTTGCCCGGGTAGTAGAGTATCGTCAAATCATAATCCTTGAGTAGCTCCAACCATCTGCGCTGCCTCAAGTTCAACTCCTTCTGAGTGAATAGATACTTTAAACTCTTGTGATCCGTATATACTTCGCATCGCTCGCCGTACAAGTAGTGGCGCCATAGCTTCAATGCAAAGACCACGACCGCCAATTCGAAATCATGAGTAGGGTAGTTTCTTTCATAATCCTTCAACTGGCGAGATGCATACGCAATCACCTTTCCATCCTGCATCAAGACATAGCCCAATCCATTAAAAGAAGCATCGCTATAAACCACATACCCTGCTCCAGCAACTGGTAGGGTCAGGATTGGGGCAGTTGTCAATCTCTGCTTCAACTCTTGGAAGCTCCTTTCACACGCATCATTCCAAACAAACTTGGTGTCTTTAGGTGTGAGCCTCGTGAGGGGAGTAGACAACTTCGCAAATCCCTCAACAAACCGTCGGTAGTAGCCGGTCAGGCCAAGAAAACTCCAAATCTCAGTGACACTCGTCGACCTCGGCCAATCCCTGATAGCTTCAATCTTTCTAAGATCCACAGCTATACCTGATCCAGAAATCAAATGGCCTAAAAACGCCACTTCTCTAAGCCAAAACTCACACTTTTTTAATTTGGCATAGAGCTCCTTTTCCCGAAGCACTTGAAGTACAAGTCTCAAGTGTTCCTCGTGATCCGCATCACTTCGGGAATAGACCAAAATGTCGTCGATGAATACTACGACGAACCTGTCTAGATAAGGCTTGAATACACGGTTCATTAGATCCATAAAAGCTGCTGGGGCATTAGTAAGCCCAAACGGCATAACAGTAAACTCATAATGTCCATACCGTGTTCTAAAAGCCGTCTTCGACACATCCTCATGCTTGATCTTCAACTGGTGGTACCCTGACTGCAAGTCGATCTTGGAATACACACTAGATCCCTGGAGCTGATCAAACAAATCATCAATCCTCGGTAATGGATACTTATTGTTGATCGTGACTTTATTGAGTTCACGATAGTCCACGCACAAGCGAAGCGATACATCCTTCTTCTTGACAAATAGAACCAGTGCTCCCGATGGTGACACACTCGGTCGCACAAAACCCTTGTCCAGAAGGTCCTGCAGCTGTGCCTTCAGCTCCTTCAATTCCGCCGGAGGGGGGAGCGACCGCCCTCGAGCACGGAACTCATAGCAAGTATGATCAAATCCTTAACTCAAAGGATTATAAGTTCAATCTTGACTTTACACTAACTCTAGTGTTCTTCACATCACTTGTTTTGCTAACTCTAGCAATCTTTGTGCTTTACATCTCTTTACTTTTAGCTACCTCTAGCGTTCGCGTTCTTTATTCTTTACACGTTCTTTATTGCTCTCTTTGCTTTAGCTTTAGTCATCGTCATCATTCTTTACATCACTTTGATTCTTTGCTTCACACTAACTCTAGTGTCACTTTAACTTTACATTATTTAGATGCCACTCGATTTATGTCATAGTGTCACTCTGTTCTTTTGCCTCACTTGGGTACTCACATTTTCTCTCATACATACATCTAGGGTTTTAACATTCATAGGGTCCTCGACCATCACATTAAGCAAGGTGTACTCACAATCATGCAACATCACATTTTTTTATCATCACTTTACCCTAAAATGCATGCAACAAGTATATAGCATATGCTCAATTGAATGACACATTAGGCATAGAGAGAAGTTCAACGAGTTTGGAAGCACCACCCACCTCGTAGGTCTCTTTAGGTGCTCCGACGATTTACTTCGGATTTTCAGACGCCCGGTTCACTACCTGCGGCAAAACGAAGCCCTATTAGGCCATTTTGCTCATATCTTTACTTTGGCTTTTCGTAATGCTAATCCGAGCGCACCAACGCGTCGGAAATACCCCCAATTAGGTTTTTGAAGCAATTTCACTTAGAAATCCCCATAAGCAAAAGCCCTAATTTGGTGCCCTAGCTCCAATACATATACAAAACCTAGGGTTTGATCTCATTGGGAAGCAAAAGTAACTTCAATATACTCTAAAAAGTCCATTTGAACCATCTTTAAACAAAGCAAAACCTTACTTAGGGTTTCACCATGAGAGGTGATGAAGCTCACCTCAAGCTTCACCATTTCTATGGTCTTGATCTCAAAAGAAGCAAAAGGAAAGCTTCAAATACTCAAATGGTTCCATAAAACCCATTTTAAGCTTAATCCAAACCCTAGATTAGGTTCTACCATGATTAGGGTTCAATGCTTACCTTGTAAGCTCTCCTTTTCCAAGCTAGAGATAAGGGAGAGGGAGTTTCTTCACTTCCTCTTCTTCTTCTCCTTTTTCTTCTCCTTCTTTTTCTCTCTTTCCTTGCCTTCTTCTTCTTCTTCTCCTTCTTTGTCTTCTAGAGAGAGAGAGGGAGAGGGATGAGTGTGAGAGGGTGAGAATGAGGGAAATGTCTCATTTGTCCCCTTACTATACTCTATGGGTTGCAAAATTACAGCTAAACCCCTCAACTTTTACTCTTTCACACAGCCTGGACTGGGCTGTTCGCGCAGGCAGGGACCGGTCTCTCCTTCAGGGACCGGTTCCCGAAGGTCGTCCCAGCACTGCCAGAGCTGCCGCGCGCGATGCAACCGGTCTCTCTTTGGAGGACCGGTCTCTCGGGGACCGGTCTCTCAGGCAGGGACCGGTTCCCGAGAGCTAATTTCTCAGGACTTAGCCGATTTTTCGGCTGTCACAAATCATACGCGTTCGAGGACCGGTCTCTCCCACCAGGGACCGGTCCCCGAGAGCTCAAAATCTGCAGTTTTGCAAAAATTGATCCTTTAGCTCTCGAAAATCTCCCGTAACTCACTTTTGATCATTTTAACACCTTCGGACTTTCCGAAGTGTACCATCCTCGCACTTTGGTCGATTTGACTAAAGTTCGATATTTATTTCCGAATTTTCGGTATATTACAATGGGCGAACCCAAGCGGATCGCCAAGGATTGATTGAACAAGAGTTCAGCATCGTTAATTGAACATTGCTTATTGGACATTATGGTTGGACATGATAGCATAGTAGTTGACATTTCACTATATGATACATGCATGCATGATACATGACTTTGGGCATAGTAGCATAGTTTTCCTATTATGTCATTTACAACTTTGATATTTATCTATCTATCTATCTGCCTGCTTTTGCCCACTCGGATCTAGTGGGGAGATCGGCGAAGTCGACGGCCGAACCCACTGGGAACTATAGAAGATAGTTCTCACCCCACTCTATTTCCAGGGCCTAGTACCAGTTCGCCGGGCGAGGACCGTGGCAAGGGCATCGCGCCCGAGCAGTAGTATGTAGTAGCTTTCCTTTTGCATTAACACAACTATGTATTTGAGAGAGATTCATGTAGGTGAGGATTTGGAGAGCTATGTATTTTGATGACATTACTAGACATGTTTTCGTTTTGGGAAAAATGTAAATGTAAGAGAATGGATGCAATTAATGTAATAGTTAGTAAAACTCTCTTTATTTCACTTGTGTTATCTTGTGGATTCTTGCTCTTTGTTGTTGGCACTGTTCGTGCCCTGTTGATCGTGTATGTTTGAATTCATTTATCCTGGGCCAATTCTTGTACATGATCAGGTTGTGAACCTTGGGCGGGCAGGGGAGTTGCTGCCCGTTCGGCGTCCGTTCGCCGTGCCCGAACCGTGCCAGGGTTTCGGGCGGGGGCGTGACACCATAAAGTGGCTTTGGACTTGAGCAACTTGTAAACTAGAGAGCGAATGTCATAAAGCGACATTGAGCTTGGGGTATATATGAACCTAGTAATAATGCCATAAAGAGGCATAGGAATTGGAACATGCTTGGATATAGCAATGTTATAGTGCATAAAGAGGCACTAGACTTAGTGAATGTTGGAACTTTATCTTGTGACATAGAACTAGACCGATGGGTTACTAGTGACTATTACCATGTTAGAGACATGATGATTTGGTACTTGAGACGATGACTATGCTTGCTTGCCATTTGTGCTTATTCGCACATGCTTGTGAGGGTCGCTCCCTACAAGCCGGCACTCCGGAGTTGGCTTACGCGACTTATGTTCGCTAGTGCGGTATCGAGAAACCTACGGGGTCGGGAGGGATAGACTCATTCCCAGAGTGGGAATGTTGGAGCTACCACCGGCACTTAGGTGGCACAAGCTGGACTACACTTGTGTATGTCCTAAAACAAAATTGAACAATGACATCAATCCATAATGATAATCACTACTAGATAGGGTGTAGTAGTTGGATTAGCTTGACATGCTTAATGCATAGCTTTGGACATTTAAGACATGTAGTATACTTAGTAATATCACTCATTGCATGACTGTATACTTGCTTGCCATGTGGGATCATATTAGTTATGTATTGGACATACTTGATCATAGTAGAATGAGCGTACAACGTATTGACATCATGTTATTTATGGCTTAGTAGTTTAGCATTCAATATATATATGCTTTCATATCTGCAGTTAATTTTCTATTGCTTTTCATATCTACCTTACTCTTTTGGGCCTAGTGGTGCATTGTGCTGAGGTCAATAATTGCCCACTAGGAACTATAAATTATAGTTCTCACGCCCCCTGTTTCTTGTCTCCTTTCAGAGCCTTCCACACCGGGTGAGGCTAGGGACCGCGAAAAAGGTATCGCCTCGAGCTAGCTCTTTGGCGAGGGATTTATCGGTAGGTGGTCTACTTCTCATTGGTTTTATTTTGGAGAGGTTGAGAGTTGTACCATGTATAGAGACCACCTTTTTGTACTTTGAGACAGTTTATGTATTTACCTTATGTTTTATATTAGTGTATCAGTTTCCTTTTCCTCTACTTGTTGTTAGAGTTTAGCTGCTAGTTGCTCTGTTATCTTTAGTTGTCTTACTTTTCCCTAATTTCATATCTCTATTTTTGTAGATGCCTTATATGTGCAAGCATATGGCGGGTCTGGGCACGCACCGGGCGGGCCTACGCCGGGTCCCGGGGCGTGATAGATTAATTTGGTATCAGAGCCTAGGGTTGAGTCTTAGTGGACCTAGCAAACCTTAGGCCGATTGGACTATAGGAAGTAGGCTCGTGAGAGACGAGGTCTATCTGATTCGTAAGCGAATGTATCATGATTCGGTTTATTATAACTCTAAAAAGTTTGAGTTGAAGCGAAGTGTATATCTTCTAACTTCGCAGAGGGTTACGTTGGCGGCCGACAACGTAACATCGGGAGTTAGTAGTAAAGAACACTTCCTTACTTTCGCATGATTTCAGTGTTTTATTATTGAGCGGGGTTGCAATAGCGTGGGTTTTACTAACTTACGCTTTTATGATGCTGTTGTGATAATGCCGATTACACGCTCTAAGTCTGTTGGAGCGGATAATGCGGCGAGCCTTGAAGAGGTGGAGACCTCTGCTACCTCCGGATCCGGCGAGGTCCGTGAGTTGAGGAGCCAGCTTACGGCCATCACTGACTTGGTCGCGCAGCAGGCGGCGATGGCACAGCAGCAGGCGGATGCGGCGTGCCGGCAGGAGGCGCGGATGAAACGCCTGGAGGATCTTTTGTTGCAGCAGGTGGCAGCCAGGGAGGCTCAGGTCCCTGCACCACCCGCGCCGGTAGAGGTGGTTGCGCCCAGGGTGTTGTCCCCTGCACTCGACACTTCTCCGACGACCCCTGTGGTCGCACCTCGGGAGGAGGACGTTGCGGCACCACCAGCCCAGGTGCCTTTGGCGGGGGCAGTTTTCCCAGTGATGGTTCAGGGAGCCGAGCGGGATCGATTCATAGATCGCCTAACGAGTTTAGGAGGTGCAATCCGCGAATTTTCGACGGAGAGAAGGTGGATCACTAGATAGTGGATAAGTGGCTCATGCATATGGAGAAATTATTCCATGACACCTTCGTGGAGGAGAGGGACAGAGTTTGGCTCGCCACACACCATCTTGACGGCGAGGCCTACCGTTGGTGGCTAGATATTCGGGACAACCTGCACACAGATTTATCAGCGATCTCGTGGAAGAGATTTAAGGAGCTTCTGATGGCTAAGTACTTTCCAGAGAGCATCAAGTGAAAAATGGAGCAGGACTTGCAGGGCTTGCGCCAGGAGGATCGGACGGTGGCCGAGTACGAGAGGGAGTTCTCTCGGCTTTTGCATTGCGTGCCTTTTGTCGTGCGGGACGACGAGGACAAGGCCTGCATTTTCGAGCGTGGACCGCGGCCCTTGATCTTTCGGTTGGTGCAGTCCTCCAATCTTCAGACCTATCGAGATGTGGTGAACTGCGCGCTCATCGTGGAGAGCGGCGCGGTGGAGTTGCAGGAGCGCCACGAGGGCATGGATAAGGGGAAGGACAAAAGGCCCGCGGCTGAGGGTGCGAGTCAGACGCACTCACGGAGGCCGCCAAGGCACCCCAGGAGCCGGAGCCAGTCGCGAGGACATGACTCGTCTACTCAGTGAGGAGGACTTGATCGTCGCCAGGCTTCGCGCTGCGTGATCTGCAGTGGTCCTCATTTCCCACGACAGTGTTCACGAAGTCGGGGCAGGTGCTACCTGTGTGGCCAGAAGGGTCACTTCTAGTCGGACTGCTCGAGGGGCCCAGCGCCAGTACCATCATCGGCATCAGCACCAGCTTCACCAGGTCCCAGCCAGGGGACGCCTTCCGCTCACTACCAGGCCGGGCGGCCACCAGTTCAGAGGCAAACGGAGGGGTCACGGCAGGCCCCGAGCGGGCGCATATACGAGGCCCAGACCGAGGAGGCGGCAGCGGCCGAGAATGTGGTTGCAGTTATCATTTTATTAAATGGTATTCGAGTTCGTGCATTACTTGATACTGGTGCATCGCATTCATTCATAGATCAGCTCTTTGCCAAGTTGCATGGCATCCCCTTTGTTTCCTTGTTGCATCCGGGACGTGTTGTTATCCCCAACCACTCTTTGGATATTAGGGAGTTTTGCCCCAGTTGCCCTGTTCGGGTAGGAGATTGGATCATGCCCGTGAATTTGTTAGTTTTGTATAAACTTGGAGAGTTTGATGTAGTTTTGGGCATGGATTGGTTGACCAAGTACTTCGCCACTATCGATTGCAAGAATCGAATGGTAATGTTTACAGAGCCGGGGCAGGCGGAGGTTGTATACCGTGGATGCCAGAGTTCACTATTTGTGATGACTATTAGCTCCTCTCTAGCTAGACAGTTGATTAGCAGAGGCTGCGTAGCCTATTTGGCTACTGTGGTGTTGAGGGGTGACGTCAACACTCCTAGGATTGAGGATATGCCCGTAGTACGGGAGTTTGGAGACGTGTTTGTAGCAAAGCTGCCAGGCATGCCACCTGATAGGGAGATTGAGTTTGTGGTAGATCTCGTCCCCGGGATGTAGCACACTGGACCTTTGCAAATTGCGAGGTTCGAGTGTTTGGATGTATTTCGAGCTTTTCCACACTTGGTGGAGGNTCGGAACACTGTCAACGACCCACCAGAAAATCTGGAAAAGCTCGACACACGAATCAAACACTCGAACCTCGCAATTTGCAAAGGTCCAGTGTGTTACAAGTTGCATTAGAGGTACCTACTTATATGAGAGTAGATGATGTATAGGTTGTGAGATGCATTTTGGAGAGATGTGAATAAACTTGTATCTATATTTTGGATGAAACGAAAATGTAAATTGTATAAATGTACAAATCATGATGTAATAGATAGAACTCTCTTTTATGCACTTGTATAGATACTTGTGTTACTTGCTCTTGTTGTTATGCACTTGTGGTGCTTCTATTGTCGTTGTTTGGATCATGTATGTATTGAATTGTTCCTGGGCGAATTCTTGTACATGATCCCGTGCTTGAGCCTTGGGCGGACAGGAGAGGTGCTGTCCGTTCGGCGTCTGTTCGACGTGCTTGAACCGGACCAAATGGGTAGCGGTTTCGGGGCGTGACATAGAGTATCTCGTCTAAACAAGAAGGTCTCACGAAAATTTTTATAAGAGGGTGCTAAAAAACATAATAATAGAAGAGCTTCATCCTCCTCCTCGATGTTAACATCTATCGAGCGGAGATCCATAATAATAGAATTAAATTCATCTAAATGCGACTTAATAGAGGTACCTTCTGCGATGCGCAACGTGAAGAGACGTTGCTTCAAATATATCTTGTTGGTGAGAGACTTCGTCATATAGAGAGACTCCAATTTAAGCCAAAGCCCTGTAGTGGTCTTTTCATCCGAGACCTCGCGAAATACCTCATCGGATAAACATAATTGTATTGTTGTAAGAGCTTTGTCATCAATCTTCTCCTTCGGCTTTGGCGTCAAAGAATCATACATCTTTTCTTTTCCCAACAGTGCCTTCTGTAATCCTTGTTGCGTCAATATAGCTCGCATCTTGACATGCCATAACGCGAAACTGTTGGTCCTGTCAAATTTTTGAATCTCGAACTTCGTCGACATCTTAATCCTCAAAGGGAATATAAAGGCTCTAATACCAGTTTGTTAAAATCGGAACGGCGAAAAATAGATCCAAAAAATAACTTAATGCAGAAAAAGAAAAGAAAAGGAAATAGCACACCGATATTTATGTGGTTCGGCCACTGGCCTACGTCCACGGGCGAAGATGTAGCAAATAATTTATTAATGTCGAAAGGTGGAGTTCAATGAAATCTCTCAAAAGACCAAAGCATAATTAGATCGAAAATGCCAAAATCCGCATCCGTACAAGTGAGTCCAAAAGATCCACTCTCTTGATCATATGGACAAGATAATATGCCATGAACACAAGAATCACCTCACCTTAATTAATTAGCATGGTAATAAGAATGTGGCTCCTTGACCATACGGAACTCCATGCATGAGGATTCTTGCTCCAAGAGGTCTTAATTAATTAGCGCACCAAGGAGAGTCTTCTCAGCACCAACCTCTTAATTAATTTGCATGGCTTAATTTGAGTCGTCGCACCGGCTTCATTAACTTGGCCGCATATATGTAGGATGTGGCTTCAAATTAGAGTCTAATTGGAACTCTAATCTAATTGAATTTCTAAACATAAGTCTAATCTAATTCAATTTGACTTAGATTCCGACTCATAATCCATATATGTCAAATTAAATCTAAATTGTATCTAATCCCAATTAGATTGGGATTTAACTCCAATTTAGGTAACTACAAATCAAACCAAATTTAACACTAATGGTATCTCTTGTAACATTTGGGACCTAGTACGTCGATTCCTGATGCGAAATAGCTAGTAAAATCATTTGGAGAAATGATACCGGAAGTCTAAAGGATGAATTGGTTAGAATTAGAAAGAATTAAGATTAAACACGAGAAGTTCAGCAGAGTTCACTGAACTTTAGTATAATAGGTGTAATCGCAATTAAAAAATTGCATTTAAAGTGTTTGGAAGGGCTAGACAATGGTTAGAGATTGTTGGACTTGATTCAGGGCGTTTCTTAGTAATAATGGTCAATGGATCGATTAGTTGGAAAGAGTTGGAGGAAAATAGGAATCTCCAGAGAATTTCATTATTGAGCTCTGAAATTTTGTTGTTTTGAAAAAGTGAAAATGGAATCCCTTAAGATATAAATTATTAAGGTCATGACAATGCTCAAAATAGTTGAGATTACTTGAAGAGAAAACGGTGCTAAAATAAAACTATTGGATGTGAACCAAGAAGAAAGGTGAAAAGCATGTAAATAGTGCAATGTTTTGGTATACCATTGTTTTTGACACTATTTAGAAGGCCTTGGAGGAGTTCTAGATGAGTTGGATTAGTTTTGGCGTGCAATTGACGTGAAAAATAGAGTTTAGTAGTAATTTTAATGAGTTTTCTGCTTTTTGAACTTCCGGACTACATTGAGGATGCCTGATAGTGCATCTGAAACTTCCACACTATCTCGTGGATGCGAGAAACTTTTTTGGATGCTCAACCTAAAAAATCTGACATGTTCAGCAATGAACTTTTAGGCGCATGAAAGTTCTTGCAGGGGCTGGAAACCTATTATAGGCTAGAATTCACAGAGAACGTAATTTTTATCTTTGGAGGACTTTTATGCAATTATGATCTTCTAATAATGACACTCGGCCCTTTTTGTAGAAACCAATGTTACGGAATTTGTATTGACAAGTTTCGTGATTTGAGTCGGAGTCTTGAAGGGTTCGGTTCGTGATTGTCAAAGATTGAAGAATCCGAGATTTTGAGAACATAGAAACATCTCACCGTATGAATCACAATACTCAGGTAAGTTTTTAAATGTCTTTATGGTGATTCATATTATTTATAACATTAGAATCATATAAACTAATGATTAATGGATTAGAAGTGATTTTTTGAACTTTTAAATTGAATATAATAATATTTTATGTGTATCGGTACCAGATTCCAGTTCCTCAAAACTGTATTAAAAAAACTGAGTTTTTATATTGTGTACCAGTACCCACATCTGGTTCCTCAAAACCTGAGAGCTCGGCCTACTGGCCGTCCTTCTATTAAGGCCCTTATGAATAGAGGCTTCACGAATCTTGTTTGCATGATTGATGGTTTTTCGAAAACCACCGAATCGACTAGTTTGGCATCCTCCAACTACAGCTGGGCTACTTTGAGCCCATTTTCTTCATACGTCGCTTCCTCATACTCTGTAGACTCTGCTTTGAAAGATTGAGGAAGAGTGTATACCATATTTACATCGGCTGAACTTTCATTAGCCGATTTTTCTTGTATATTTTGTTTCTTTTCTTCGGACTCCTTTGCCATCTCGACTGAGGAGTCGCTTTCCATTCGTACCTCTCTTTCTTTAGGAGGCCACCTGTCACGCTTAATTATAGTCTCGAGCGAGGCTATTTTCTCCTCTAACTCCTTTCTAGTTACTTTCTTTTCAGGTTCGGTCGGAATTGGCCATTCTATCTTCGATTTTAACCAAGGAACGGGCGACGAACCGCCCCCTTCATGATCATTCTGCATCGGATGAAAGGGATTTTGTGGTTCATTAGGTCGTCTCCATACGTTCAATCTTAACCCTTTCTCTTCTTCATAATGTTGTCTTACTTCGGCTTGCAATCTCTGCTGTCGACGCTTTTGAGTTTTTGTTAACATCGGCCCATGCCATTTGGCTGATAGTTTTGCTTCGTGCTATTGATCAATCGGCACATTCACTGGTACCTTCACTGTCCTGAGATGATTTCTCAAGATCTCTCTTCTTTCTGATGGTCTCGGCCAAGGTTGTATGCCGAGTTCATTGACTGACCTTTGACCGAGGAATTCTATAACCCCCTCGGTCATCCTTTCAAACTCCGGTTCAGGTCTCGGCCTGGCTTGATGTTGCCAATTTGGCCGATATCCTGAAAATCTCTGTTTTGAACTAAATGGTTTCTCTGGGTAACTTCATCGGTTGTTGCATATGAGCCGACCTTCATTTATCTCCATTTGAATCTTCCTTTTAAAGGCAGTGCATTCGTTCGTTCTATGGCTCCATGAATGGTGCCATTTGCAATATCTTCTTCTTTTCAACTTATCTTCAGGAGGTATAGTTTGACCCTCCTACAGTTGAATTCGTCCATCTTTTAGCAACCGATCAAAAATCAAATCAGTCTTAGAAACATCAAATGAATAAGTGTATGCTGATACCCGTTGTCACGCCCCAATCCCCGCCAATTTGGTCGGGTTCGGGTCACGTCAACAGACGCCGAACGGACAGAGCCTCCCCTGTCCGCCCAAGGCTCTAACAACATGTATAGATAGGCAATCAACAAGAGAATTGCATATATAATACAAGGCTTACACGAGGGCAAGCAACAACGGAAGCGAAAGCTCGAAGCTAATATACAACATACATGATACTTGATTTCATTTGAACCAAATACAAGTAAATAAAACTATTACATTTGCATTCAAACATCATTTCCTTTTTACATTTAGCCATCCACCAAAATTACACGATTGTTTACAACTTTACATCTCAAAATCAACAAAAGAAGTTGATGCATGTATAACAAAAGGGAAATGGCTACAAAATGTATGAGTCCCGGTGGCCGCTATCTACGGCGCTTTACCCTTGCCTCGGTCCTCCGCCGCCCCGCTCGTGCTAGGACCTGTAGGGTTAGTGGTGTGAGAACTACAACAAAGTTCCCAGTGGGCTCGGCATCCGACCTCGCCGACTTACCCACTAGGTCTATCCAAGCATAAGTATTTCAAAGGAGAGAAAGTAACCATTACTAATGCAACTAATACTATGCCTGCAAGAAAGAGTCAGTAGATATATAATTCAATGCGATAATGGAAATGCATGTATGCTTCAATCATAATTAAGCTTTGGCTCTTACCCAATCTTGCCGGTTAACTCTGTTAACCCCAATAACTCATAACCCAAATCCCGTCATAACAGGGGGCCTCGAACCACCCCTAGGGACCGTCATCAGGGACCTCGCTCCCAAGGTGACTATTTCCGGAAACTCACCGCTTGAGGGGGAGCTACTACCCTTAAGCCAAGACGTGTCATGAGTATCGATCGAATCCCCAATTTGAGGATGCTCAGCCAATAGTTACCATGCCACTTTTATGCTAGGTTCTCTATCCATTTGTTCATATCACTCGCTAACCATTTTGTCCCAATGTAACTTTGGTTAAACCTACACTTAACACTTACTTGTCAATGCCAATCCATCTCTCTATGGTCAGTGTCATAGCTATTTACCATTGCCAAGTCCACGCCTCTCAATCATGCAATCTCTAGGGTCCAACAATACATGTCCTTCATGGTTCCATATCTTTCTACTTTCCAAAAACATTAGAGAAGATATAATGAAACAACCAATAGTTCACATGTAAATTAACCCTAATATGCATGAGCGACAATACAACCATATGTTCAAGAAATAGAGAAACAGACATAGAAGGGAATCCAACGATTCCGGCGTGCACCCCCCACCTCTATTGGTCGTGTGGGTGTAGAATATGAAGGCTCCCGCTGTCACGCCCGAGTACCAGCGGAAGCATATCCGGTACGTGGACAGACCCGCCATACACCTGCAGTATATAAGGCGTCTACAAGAAGCAAATCGATAGGAAGAAGCATAGTAAAATCCTATCCTGATATGAGAGCAAAGTACAAGTCGATATGCTATCAGCAAAAGAACAAAAAGTGTACAATCCAAAATCTCAACTAAAAGAGAAAATATCATAAGCAAAGTGAAACCATAGTGGCCGTCCACAAAGTATATATACATCACGGGGTAAACAAGAAAATAGGTACAATGGTGGTCTCTCTATACATAGGAACATCACCCTCGGCCGTAGCCCGAGTAGTAAGGTGATCGACTAGCATGCTCCTAGCAATGTCTAGCTAGACGCGACTCCTTTGCCACGATCCCTAGCCTCTCCAGTAGATGGCTCTGTAAAAACAACCACCAAAAGGGCGTGAGAACTATTAACAATAGTTTCCAGTGGATAAGCCGCCAGCCTCAGCGAATTACACCACTAGGCTCATGATGTATTAAATGAAAATAAAAGCAGTAATTTTGCATGATATATGTCCAATGCTACCTAGTAATAAACATGTAAGCAACATGTAGTGATACTTTCCACAGTAATGAATCAACTGAATACATAAAGCTTAGCAACTATTGTAAGCATGAATACAACATGAACATAAGCATAAATGTGTAAGTAACTACTGTACACTATAACTGAAAAATATTCATTACTGTCAAATGTCATTTAGCACTTTCCTTTCATTCACAGGGACCTACTCAAGGTAGTCCAGCTTGCGCCGCGCCTAATGGCCTCTTGGTAGCATACACTCCCCACGGCAATCCACTTCGGCACCCAATCCCGCACGGGCGAGCAACTGTCGCGTAGGCCAACTCTGGAGTGCCGGCTTGTAGGGAGCGACCCTCACAAGCGTGTGCGAATGAGCACAATGGCAGCAAGCAAATCTAAAGCTCAGTATGTCTCAATCATCACTTTCCAACTTGCATTGTTCTTGCTCTCGATCCTTTGATCGGAATCTCAATATAACAAGTATTGATAACAGCTAGTATCCACGAGAATAATAAACATGCAAGAGTAATGCTAATTTACATATGGCATTAAAATCTTTCACTATCATGGCACTATCAATATAGTCACATGGCATATCTCTACTTTACAAAAAGAAAGTCACGAGAATATCATTGTTCTCTACTTTGCAACAGCATAAATATCATGTCCATTAATTAGTCAACTTAACTAAAGATAAACATAAACCTGAGCATAAATTCAATTATGTATGAAGTCTCTCTACTTCATAGAGGTTCCATTCAATGCTATGGCAAAGAGGTTCCAGATCCATAGTAACCACTTCATAGTAACAATATCGCATGACTATAGCAATTCTATACATATAGAACATAGGGAGCTTCACTTGCTCTGGTTAGGTCAAACCCACCTAGTACTAAGCTCCCAATAGTCACAAGAAGTCGCAAATAATCAGCTCCAACCCTGCTGAAAACAAACATCACACCGTGTCAAAAAGACGACCGAAATGTCCGATTTCGGCCTAATTTGCACTTAGTACAAAGTAACCCCTTAAGTCCCTATTTTGGGCTCGTGTAATACCTCAAGTGTAACCTCCAAGAGTCCTCACAAGTTAGTCGAAGATGATCCAAGGCTCGATCGCGATCTCGCTGCGAACAATACTGAAACGGCGTCACAATGCTTGTACGTGAGCTTATATGGTTCAATTCTTGCGAAATTGAATTTCTAACGGAAATTCCTGCTTACCCTTTGTTAGAGCAGCTTCCAAACCAGCTTCTAAGAGTACAAGTTCAGCTCAATGAAGCTCGAAAACCTACGGCGAAGAAATAATCCCCAATTTGCTCAAACAATTGCATTTCGTTCCAATTTAGCTTCATAAATGGCTAATTATTCCAATAAAGCTTTAAAGTAGCTTAACCCTGGTCTAAGAAGGTTAATTCACATCTAATTAGCTCAGCTTTAATTGCTGAAAACTCAGTTTAAAGCAGTTGGAAGCAAAAACTCAAAAGCAACACATAAACGACTACTAGAACGTTGATAATGGAGAAAATCGAGTCGTTTACCTTCTCAAGCTTCCAACCAACACCTCGCTGGTCCAGGACTGTGAAAAGTCTTCCAAAACAATCCCCCACACGTCCACGTAGGCTCCGCAACGCTCGCAACCAGCGAAGAACACGCGATGCGACGAAAACGAGCGAAATCGACGAATTCTAAGTAGAGAGAGAAAAACCCTAGAGAGAGAGAGAGAGGAAGGTGGGAGAATAATCTCCTGAGCTCCAGCAACCCTTCCTGAGCTCCCAGAGTCGTGCTGGGTCAAGTAGATAGAGATCAAGATGTGAAATGACCAAAAGACCCTTACTGCCACGTTTTACCATTGTGTACCGGTACACCATGATGGTTGTACCGGTACACCAAGCAGAAAATGCTGATTTTCGCCAGTTCAATGCACTTTCTTGCTTTTAACCCTCCAATCACTCTCTAACTTCTTCAAAAACTTGTCCAAGTCCTTTAGAACATGTAGAATAGCTCCACACTTCATTGCTCACACTCGAATTTCGCAATTTGCAAAAATTCAGTGTATTACACCCGCACTTTACGATAGCCGATTCCGCGCCCTATAATCAAAATAGTGCCATATTAGGCCCCTTTGTACATGAACTATACTCTAACATTTTTGCAATGTTAAACGGAGTTGTCCAACGTATTTAGGACACCCCCAATTAGGTTTCTATGAGGTCAATTTGTCCCCGAAAAATTCTAGGGCAAAAGCCCCAATTTTCAAGCCCTAACATGGTCATTTAGGGTTTCCTCATGAATCGATCCCAACCCTAAGCAAACAATAGTTTATGATCATCTAAGAAGCATCCTAGTAAGGTTTCTAGACCCTTGGAACCAACCCTAGGGCTCCTAACACCACTTTCAAGGATTCACCATGAGAGCACCTTGAGCTCTCATGGGTTTCATGGTGTTCATGGCTCAAAAGAGCCTCTAAAGCCACTAAGGAGCACAAAGCTCCAAAACTTAGGGATCAAAATCAAGCCCTAGACTCATTTCTACCAAAAACTCACCTTAGCCCAAGCTCCTCCAAGTCCTTCTTGTAGGAGAGCTTGTAGAACCCACCAAAGCCTCCAAATCCTCCTTCCCTTCACTCCTTCTTCTTCTTCTCTAAGCCCTAGAGCTAGGATTCTAGAGAGAGAAAGAGTGGAAATGAGAGGAGAGGAGAGAAATGGCTGTGGAAGAGAGGGGATGGATCATATATAGTGTTGTAACAATTGCACTTAAGCCCCTCCACTTGTTTCCCATTGACCTGCCCAGACTGGGCATTTTTCGCCTTCGGGGACCGGTCTCCCCGACCAGGGACCGGTTCCCGAATGTTGTTTTTCTTGCACTTAAGCCCCTCCACTTGTTTCGGATTTTCCTGCCCAGACTGGGCATTTTTCGCCTTCGAGGGACCGGTCTCTTCTTCCAGGGACCGGTTCTCGAGCGTGGGTTTTCTGGGACTTAGCCAAATTTTCGGGTTTTTCAGCTGTTGCGCAGCGAGGGACCGGTCTCCCGAGGACTGGTCTCACCACCAGGGACCGGATGCCTCAGGATTCCTGGCAGGCTACGCGTACGGGGACCGGTCTCTCCTTCAGGGACCGGTCCCCGAGAGCACAAAATCTAGGACTTAGCCAGATTTCCAGATTTACTCTCTCGGGTCCCTTTTAGCTCTACTTGTGGACTCTAATGAACGTAGGGTCCATTCAAACTCATTCAACTCCGCGTTCCGCTCGTTTTGACGGAACTCGGCACGATTTACGAAGGATGTGGTATGTTACACCCGTGCTTTTGCCTCGCTTGATTTAGTGGGCTTCAATAAAGCACATTTATATGGCTGGTGGTTCTTTACCATTTCCGCCACGTATATTTCGGCTTCATCAGCTGAATCCTCTATCTCTTCGGACTCGTTCGGCTCGTCTTGAGCCGACGATTCTTCAAGGAAAGAGATGTTTTTCTCTTTCCCTTACTCCAATCTTTGTTCCGGCTCCATCTAGGCCGATCTTCATTATTTTCTTTTCTAAATTGCTCATATTGAGCAACTCGAACTCCCAAATCAAAAAGATTTGGAAAATACTTATCTTCAAAATGATATTTGATTTTGAAGTGTAATTCATTAAATGCCATTTTGGCAAACTCCGATCCGGCATTCTTACAAAACAATGGCTTCTTGCCGTCTTGAATCGGTTCAAATACTCTTCAACCAATTCTCCTGTCCTTTGCCTGAACTGGGCTAGATCAGCAACCGAAAGTTCTGGCTCTGATCTATAAAATTGTTCGTGAAATTTTCTTTCCAATTCATTCCAATCTCGGACAGAATTGGCAGGTAGACTCGTATACCATGATGCACACTACATGAGTTGCATAAACTCTCGAGTATATGTGGAAAAGATTGGGTCAATGCATTTGTAGCATGGCATCTAATACTATGAAGTTATTGAGCAAACGAGGGATTGAAATAAATCCTCTGAACCATGTTAAGGATTAGTACATTCGAGTGTTATTGTAATATACCGAGAATTCGGAAAATAAATATCGAACTTTAGTCAAACTGACCAAAGTGCGAGGATGGTACACTTCGAAAAGTTCGAAGGTGTTAAAATGATCAAAGGTGCGTTATGGGAGGCTTTCGAGAGCTAAAGAATCAAAAATTTGCAAACTGCAGTTTTTGAGCTCTCGGAGATCGGTCCCTGGTGGGAAAGACCTGTAAGGAAGTGAATTCTCAAAATTCGAGAATTGTACTTCATCCAGGATCAACTAATTGTCGAAAGAATACCCTTTGTGGGAGTTGGAAATGTCCAAAGCACAAAAAGTGCTTTGGAGTTGAGTCCGCGAGAGCAAATGATGCAAACTGCATCATTGGGCTGATATTACTCTCGGGGACCGGTCTCTGGAGGTGAGAGACCGGTTCCCTTGGCTGGGTGTTGCGTGGTTGCTTGATGCAACCGGTCCCTGGCAGGGAGAGACCGGTTCCCGAATGTTGCCCCAGCGAGAAATGCCAAAAATTGACTAAGTCCTGAAAATCAAGCTATCGGGGACCGGTCTCTCAGGTGAGGACCGGTCTCCCGAGGATCGGTCTCCCGGGGAGAGACCGGTTCCCGAACGCGTGCGCCCGAGGGAAGCTCTCGGAGACCGGTCCCAAGTCGGGGAGACCGGTCCCTCCGCGCGAAAACTGCCCAGTAAGGGCTGTGCAGTAGATGGAAAGTTGAGGGGTTTTTATGCAAAATGGCCTTTATTAGAGTGGGCTGGACCCTCTCTTTCCCTCACAGCCTCTCATTCTCTCTCTTTCTCACACTCTCTCTTGCTCCCTCTCTCTCTCTAGGAAAGAAAGAACAAACGAGAAGGAGAAGAAGAAAGAGAAGAAGAAGAAGGAGGAGAGGAAGAAGAGGAAGGAGGAGAACAAGATAGAGAAGGCTTGGAGCATCTTTCTCTCTTTCTCTCCTCTCCATTGGTATAGCTCAAGAGGTAAGCTACAAACCCTAGCTTGTAGAACTTAGGGTTTTGGGTTTTTATGCCTTGGAATGGGTCAAATGAACCCTAAGCATGCTTCTAAATAGATCAATCCCAAGAATCTAGGGATTTATTGGGTGGTTTGCTATGGGTGCAAACCTAGGGCTCCAAAATGGGGTTTTTGTGAATGCATGAGATTGATCTCATTTGAAGCCTTGGAAACCCTATTGTTAGGTCACGAATCGTGGGGGTGAAGTCGGTTTTAGCATTCGGCGAGCCGGCGTGAAGTTCTCGGCAAAGTAGGGCCGGGATAGTGCGGAATTGGGCAAGGAAGGCTAAAGCCTTTTCGTAAAGTTCGCCGAGGAGCATTTTCCAAGCCTCTACATCGATTAAAGGTGGGGGGTGCAATCCCGAATCTTTCGGACTCCTTTCTATGTCTTAGATTGCATTTAATCTCATCTCTTCATGTTGCATTGTAGGATTGCATAGTAGCTCCCTTCCTTATGCTTTCTAAATGATAACCTAGTGTACTTGGAACGCTTGGTGACTTAGATAGGTAAGGATTGGGTCGGAACGTGAATCCTATGATGCGAAAGAAAAGAGATAAACCCAATAGGGGTGTTGATGACATAGAAAGTAGTGTAAAATGTTAAAGAACAAACGAGTGGCATCCAAATGTTAAATGATGACGAGTGGCATTAATGTAGTGTAAAGACACTAGAGGTCGATGGACCTAGGGATAGGTGGATCCCTTAGAAAATGCCTTGTGAACAATGAATTTAGAAAACCTAAATAGCATTGCATGAATGTCGGGAACAAATGATCCCCCGAGAAATGTTGACTCTAGTTGTAGAGCATCGTCACTTGGAGAGGATTTGATTGGGTTGTGGACCCTAGCGATAGTGCTCCCTCACTTGGAGAGGATTCGATTGGGTATTGACTCTAGTTGTAGAGTATCCTCACTTGGAGAGGACTTGATTGAGTTGTTGACCCTAGATGTAGGGCATCCTTACTTGGAGAGGATAGATCTAGCTCACAGTCTACGTTTGGGATTGTATAGCCATCCAATCCCCACATGGAGGGGATTGTCGTCGAGTACTCCGGAGTGTCGCGCGACTAGGACCACTTGGAGGTCTGGACCACACGGAGGTCCGCAGACGGTCCCGGGCTTGGGTGCACTTGGAGCTCCCTCCCTACTTTGGGATTGAAAGGTGAGTCATAGGCAAGCCCTAGGGCCTCGCCACAGATTGGGTAAATGAAAAGTTAAAGGTTTAAAAATATCATTGAACATTACTATTCGAACATGAATCGAATTTGTTAGCATGATAGCAAACCTTTATCATATGATGCATGGCATTCATATTCATGATTATGGGCATAGTAGCATAGTTTTCCTACTATTGCATTTACAGCTTTCAGATACATATCTATCTATCTATCTATCTGTTGTTGGTTGTGCCCACTTGGACCTAGTGGAGAGGTCGGCAGAGTCGGCGGCCGAGCCCACTAGGAACTATGGAAGATAGTTCTCACCCCACTCTATTTCCAGTGGTAGGTACAGGGCTGCCGAGAGAGGACCGCGGCAAGGGCATCGCGCCCGGCCAGTGAGACCGTGGTAGTATAGTAGCTTTCCTTTTTGCATTAGCATATCTATGTATTTAGAGAGATCATTGTAGGTGAGGATTCGGAGAGCTATGTATTTTGAAGATGAAAAATGTATTCATGTAAATAAAATGATGGAACTAATGTAATAGTTTAGTAAAGTACTATCTTTATTTCACATGCTTTATCTTGTGGATTGCTTGCTCTTTGTGTTGTTGGCACTGGTTGTGCCCTCGTGAATGTGTATGTTTAGAATTTAATTTCCTGGGTAAATTCTTGTACACATTCCTGTTGTTGAGCCTTGGGCGGACAGGGGAGGTGCTGTCCGTTCGGCGGTCCGCCGCCGCGGCCGAACCGTGCCAAATTGGTAGTGGTTTCGGGGCGGGGCGTGACAAGACCGGTCTCCGAACGCGTGAAAACTGAGGAAGCTGAAAAATCGGCTAAGTCCCAGAAAACCAGCTCTCAGGAACCGGTCCCTGCGGGGAGAGACCGGTCCCCGAGAGACCGGTCTCCCTGGGAGAGACCGGTTGCCCCATGCGAAAGCCCCCGCTGAGCTGCGGGAGAGCTCTCTGGGACCGGTCCCAAGTCGGGGAGACCGGTCCCCGAACCCAAAATCTGCCCAGTTCAAACAGTTCAATAAAGTGAAAGTTGTGGGGCCTATTTGCTTTTGTGCAACCCAATGGTTAGGTGGAGGGCTTTGAGGGCTTTTCCTCTCATTCTCTCCCTCACACTTCCTCTAATCTCTCTCTTTCTCTCTCTCTAGAAGACAAAGAAGAGAAGAAAGGAAAGGAAAGAAAGAGAAGAAGAAGGAGAAGGAAAGGAAAAGAAAGGCAAGGAAGGTGGAGAAGAAGCTATTGGAGTGAAGCTATCTCCTCTTCTTCCCCTTTGGAGCAAGCTTAGAGGTAAGCCTTGCCCCTTTTCATGGTAAATCCCAAACTAGGGTTTGGGTAAGCTTAGAATTGGGTTTTTATAGAACCTTTTGAGCCTTTCAAGCTTTATTTTGTTTGTTAATGAGATCAACACCATGGGTTCGGTGTGTGTGGTGAAGCTTGAAGGAGAGCTTCAACCTCTCTCATGGTAGATCCAAATTAGGGTTTGGATTGAACTAAAGATGGTTTTTATGGACTTCCTAGAGTAGATTGAAGCTTCTTTAGCTTCCCAATGAGATCAAACCCTAGGTTTGATATATGCTATGGAGCTAGGGCACCCAAATTGGGGCTTTTGCTTGCGAGGGTTTCAAAGTGAAATTGACCCTCTAGAAACCTAATTGGGGGTATTTCCGACGCGTTGGTGCGCTCGGATTAACGTTACGAAAAGTCTATAAAAAGTTATGGGCAAAATGGCCTAAGTTGGCTTCGTTTTGCCGCAGGTGAAGAACGAGGAGTCTAAAAATCCCAAGAAAATCATCGGAGCACCTTTGAGAACCTACGAGGTGGGTGGTGCTATCCAAACTCGTTGAACTTCCTTCTATGCCTAATGTGTCATTCAATTGAGCATATGTTATATACATTGTTGCATGCATTGTAGGGTAAATGTGATGAGAGTAATGTGATGTTGCATATTGTGAGTACAATTTGCCTAATGAGATGCTTGAGAACTCCTATGAATGTTTAACCCTATGTATGCATGAGATAAAATGTGAGCACCAAAGTGAGGCAAAAGAACAGAGTGACACAATGAGACATAGATCGAGTGGCATTCGATAATGTAAAGTAAAGTGACACTAGAGTTAGTGTGAGGCAATGAATCAATGTGATGTAAAGAGTAATGACAATGACTAAAGAAAATGTAATGTGGAGCATAAAGAATATGCAAAGAGTGAAGAACATGATTGTTAGAGATAGCCAAAGTAAAGAAATGTAAAGAACTATGATTGCTAGAGTAGCAACATAAAGTGATGAAAAGAACACTAGAGTTAGTGTAATGACATGATTGAACTTATAATCCTTAGAGTTAAGGATTCGATCATACTTGCTATGAGTTCCGTGCTCGAGGGCGGTCGCTCCCCCTCGGGCGATGCGCTCCGAAGTTTTGCATCACGGGTTGGAGTAAACCCGAGGACGGTCTTAGTAGGAGGAAGCTGAGGGCCCGCGATGATGGACTTAATGTGAAGCAAGTTAATGTGGCGAAAGCCCCAGGTTAGCCGTGAGATTAAAGAACAAAGAATAAAGAACAAAGAACAAAGAACAAAGAGTAAAGATAAAGAACAAAGAACTTGCATAATCTGCATGAGTTTTATGTTGAGCATACTTCTTGCTTTATTGTTCAAGCATATTAGCATCATATTATAGATTGGTTACTGTATCCTGCTTATCCTTTCTATTATGCCTGAGTTAGTCCTAGTGGGAAAGTCGGTGATGTTGGGGCCGAACCCACTGGGAACTTTGTTGTAGTTCTCACCCCACTATTCCACAGAGCCGGGACCGAGCAAGCCGGCGAGCGACCGCGGTAAAGGTATCGCACCCTAGACAGAGGCCACCTGAGTCGGGCTTACATTTTGTTAGTAGTTTACCCTTTTATCATCTTTTGTATTTGATGATTTAAGATATTGATGTACAAAGCAAAGAAAGAAAAGAATGTAATATTTATTTGGAGCAAATGTGATGTAAAAGGAAATGATGCAAGCAATGTAAAAAATCATGAATATTCAATTTGGATGAAATGGATGCATGTATGTGATCAAAAGTTGAATCATAATACTTGTGTAGATGTGTAGTTCCCTTTCTTTCACTCATGGCTATTGCTTATCCTCGTGTAAGCCGTTTGTTTATGTTTCCGCTAGTGCACTTCTTTTTAAAAATGTACATGTGATAAACCTTGGGTGGACAGGGGAAACTCTGTCCGTTCGGCGTCTGTTTGACGTGCCCGGACCGGCCCAAATTGGTATCGGTCCCGGGGCGTGACGGATATCGTGGTATCAGAGCCAAGAGTGAAAAAATAGGAATGGACCTAGAGACCCTTAGGACTGGAGGACCTTAAGGATCTAGGAAACGTGAGTGACGTGGAATTAAAGTTAGCGAAAGCATGTGATTGGGTTAAGTTGGGACGTCTCTAATGTGATTAGAGGCTAAGTTTAATTTTTATTTGTTTCCTACTCCTTGTTTTGTGTCGGGCGGCCAACGACAAAATGCTCGGGCAAGAACGAATGTATAAGTTGCTTTCGCCGGATTGGGTATGGTCAAGTAATGTTGGTCATGTAGCTAATGCGAGTTGCTTCTTTTCAGGAAGCAATGGCACCTCGTGGACGACCACAGACAAGGTCGATGCCAGAGGAGCCGAATGCGGAGCCCGAGCAATCCGGAGCGAGTGGCGACAGAGAGCTTAGGGAGCAGATGGCCGCGCTTATTGGCGTGGTGCAGCAACAAGCAGAGTCTGTTCAACGCCAAGGGGAGCAGATTCAGCCGCTCCAGGAGGCCTTGGAGCGTCAGCAGGCGGCGGCCGAGGCGGGTGTCGAGCATGTCGTGCCCCCTGTGGTAGTACCGGGCGTGGACGAGGGAACGGCAGCAGCAGCGGCTATCCCAGTTACGGTAGTACCGGCCGGATCGGGAACCTCAAATCCCGATAGCGCGGCGGTAGAGGCGGAGCGAGAGCGCACGTTGACGGCTCTCATTCAGTTCAAGAAGTTCAACCCACCTACCTTCGTGGGCGGTTTGGTGGAGCCGGCGGTCGTGGAGTCGTGGATTGACTCAATGGAGACGCTCTTCGAGGATCTCAATACCTCGGAGAAGGACAAAGTGTACCTCATCACCCATTGTCTAGAGAAGGCGGCGATGGTGTGGTGGAAGCGAGTTAAGCGGGATCGACCTACCGATCTTCCGCTTATGCTTTGGGAGGAGTTCAAGAGAGCGGTGTTTGCGAACTACTTCCCCGATACGGTAAAGCGGAGGTTGCAAGAGAAGTTTCGCAAGTTGCGACAAGGTGATCGATCGGTGGGAGAGTACGAGCAAGAGTTCTCCCACATTATCGACTGCGTTTCCGACGTTGTTAGAGATGATCGGGATCGGGCTGACTGGTTCTTGCGAGGACTCCAGCCGAGGATTTATGAAAAGGTTCAGATTCTGAAGCTGACGACCTTTGCGGAGGTCTTCGATAGAGCTTTGTGGGCGGAGCACGGTAGCGCCCATGTACATGAAGAAAGGGAGGCTATGGCCGAGTCAAAGGAGAAAGGCAAGAAGCAAACGGCGGGCGGTGCCGGGGGCCGGCCGAATGCTAAGAAACCCCCTCGGTATCCCCGACAGCATGCGAGGAACTGGAGACCTCCTCGATGCGTCATTTGTGGCGGAGAGCACCGAGTGTCGACTTGCCCGCAGTGAGACGGCAAATGTTTCAAGTGTGGCCAACCGGAACATCTTATCCGGGAGTGCCCGACATGGACGTCGTTTGCGCCGACGGCGGCATCAGCACCGTCTACCCCGAGACAGCTTGCGGGGTTGCCACCAGCAATGTCGGCTGGGCGCACGTCATCACCGCGTCAGCCGGAGGGATCGAGAGCGCCGAGCGGCCGAGTCTTTGCCGCTCAGGTGGAGGAGTAGTAGCCTGCAGCACCCGACGACGTCGTGGCAGGTATAACTGTGAGTAAAGGCACTAGAGCTAGAGCAGTGTTTGATACAGGCGCATCTCATTCATTCATTAGCACATCATTTGCTAAAACACATGGCATAGAGATAGTATACAACGAGGATTACTGGTGGGTGAACGTCCCAGAACATTCATTCAGTGTCCACAATGAGTGTTTGGTGTGTCCAGTGCAAATAGGCGATTGGATTATGCCGATTGATCTGCTAGTGCTAGACCAGATGTAGGGATTCGATGTTATCTTGGGGACCAACTGGCTCTCTAAGTACTATGCGGTTATAGATTGTGAAAGTAAGGTGATCACTTTTCATGAGCCTAATCAAGAAGAGTTGGTCTACCAAGCGTGCAAAAGTAGGCGCTTCGCGGCGACCATATCGTCTGTGAGGGCGAAGAAAATGATCAAAGGAGGGTGTAAGGCCTATTTGGCAACCATGGTAGACGCTCGAAGGGAGTACCCTGAGTTGGGGGATATTCGAGTAGCGTGCGAGTATCCGGATGTATTTCCAGCAGAGTTACCGGGACTGCCACCGGACCGGGAAGTTGAGTTCGTCATTGACTTGATTCCCGGGGCGGAACCAGTTTCGAAGGCTCCGTATAGAATGGCACCAGTGGAGTCGAAGGAGCTAAAAGGCCAACTACAAGACTTGCTCGATAAAGGCTTCGTGAGGCCAAGCGTGTCACCGTGGGGAGCTCCGGTGCTATTTGTGAAGAAAAAGGATGGCACACTTCAACTCTGCGTTGACTATCGCGAGTTGAACAAAGTAACGATAAAGAACAAGTACCCGTTGCCAAGGATTGACGATTTATTCGATCAGTTGCAAGGGTCCAAGGTGTATTCGAAGATTGATCTCCAATCGGGGCATCATCAATTAAAGATTAGGCCGAAGGATGTGCACAAAACGACGTACCGTACGCGGTATGGCCATTATGAGTTCACGTTAATGCCGTTTGGGCTTACTAACGCCCCGGCAGCATTCATGGACTTGATGAACCGAGTCTTCAGGCTGTTGTTGGATCGATGCGTCGTGGTGTTTATAGACGACGTGTTGGTTTACTCAAAGAGTGAAGAGGAGCACGAAGAGCATCTGAGAGCTGTGTTGCAAATACTTAGATAGGAGAAGCTCTATGCAAAGTTGAAGAAGTGTGACTTTTGGCTAAAGGAGGTCACATTCTTGGGCTATGTGGTGTCAGGCGACGGAGTGTCGGTAGACCCGAAGAAAGTAGAGGCAATAAAGGATTGGCCTCGCCTGACGAATGTAGCGAAGATCCACAGTTTTCTTGGACTTGCCGGCTACTACCGGCGGTTCGTGGAGGGGTTCGCCAAAATAACCACTCCACTAACGAGCCTCACGCATAAAGGAGTAAGGTACGTCTGGATCGACGATTGCGATCGAAGCTTCGAGGAGTTAAAAAACAGGTTGACGTCGACCCCGGTGCTTGCCTTGCCAACTTCGGGGGAGACTTTTGTAGTGTATAGTGATGCCTCTTATGTTGGTCTCGGGTGTGTACTAATGCAAAATGGGCGAGTCATTGCATATGCATCGCGCCAATTAAAGAGCTATGAGAAGAACTACCCGATTCACGACCTCGAGTTAGCCGCGGTGATTTTCGTGCTAAAGCTTTGGAGGCATTACTTGTATAGTGAGCATTGCGAGGTCTACACCGATCACAAGAGTCTCAAGTACCTGTTCACCCAGAAGGAATTGAACATGCGGCAGCGGCGGTGGTTGGAGTTGTTGAAGGACTATGATGTCACTATACTATACCACCCCAGGAAAGCCAATGTCGTGGCCGATGCTCTAAGTAGAAAATCGGCGGAGAATTTAGCGATGCCAATTACGCCTCAACCGCTATTGCAAAAGGAGATGCAAAGGCTTGGGTTGGTAGTGGTAGCGCCGGGAGTGCCAGCTACACTTATCGCATTAGTTGTGCAACCGACTCAATTGGAAAGAATCAAGGATCTTCAAGCTTCGGATCCTTATCTTCAAAAGGTGCGAAGTGAAGTTGAGAACGGTAGTGCTGAGGATTTTGGCATTGGAGCTGATGGCGCACTTCGATTTCGAAATCGATGGTGTGTGCCTAAAGATGATGAGTTACGAAGGGCGATCATGCAAGAAGCGCGTCAATCCTCTTATAGCATACACCCCGGCGGCACAAAAATGTACAAGGATTTGAAAGAGCATTATTGGTGGCCGGATATGAAAAAAGATATTGGGGAGTTCGTGGTGCAATGTTTAACGTGCCAACAGATAAAAGCAGAGCGCCGATTTCCGGCGGGAAAGCTACAAAGTCTATCTATACCCGTTGGAAATGGGAAGATATAGCGATGGACTTTATTACTGGTTTGCCTCGATCACAAGGCAGACACGATGCGATATGGGCGGTAGTGGATCGATTGACAAAGTCGGCACACTTTTTGCCGATACATACTACATGGTCGGGAGACAAGTTAGCTCAAGTGTATCTCGACGAGGTTGTGAGACTTCATGGGGTTCCGGTATCAATTGTATCGGATCGAGACCCCAAGTTCACATCCCACTTTTGGAAGAGCTTGCAAGACGCGTTAGGCACACCGCTCGACTTTAGCACGACATTTTATCCTTAGAGTGATGGATAGTTGGAGCGGACAATACAGATCCTCGAGGACTTGCTTCGAGCGTGTGTACTAGATTACAAAGGAGGTTGGCATGATTTCTTGCCAATGGCGGAGTTCGCCTATAATAACAGTTATCAAGAGAGCATAGCGATGGCGCCATTTGAGGCACTATATGGTCGGAAGTGTCGTTCTCCTATTCATTAGAGCGACGTGGGCGAGAGAACGACTCTTGGCCCGGATGTGGTACGGGAGGCGGAAGAAAATGTTCGCCTTGCCCATCAACGGTTGGCGACGGCGCAATCTCGGCAAAAGAGTTATGCCGACAAGCGAAGGAAAGACCTAGAGTTCGCGGTTGGAGACCGCGTATTTTTTAGAGTATCGCCGATGCGAGAAGTTAAACGTTTTGGGGTCCGTGGGAAGCTAAGTCCCCGTTATGTCGGACCATTTGAGATATTGGAGCGTGTGGATGCGGTAGCGTACAAGCTCGCACTACCACCGAGACTCGCGGGAGTTCATAATGTTTTTCATGTGTCAAATCTCCGAAAGTATAGCCGAAATTCGACACATGTACTGGAGTACGAGCCCGTGGAGTTACGTGAGGATATGTCTTATGAGGAGTACCCGGTGTGTATCCTCGATCGAGAAGAAAGGAAGCTGCGGAGTCGCAGAATTCCATATGTGAAGGTCCAATGGAGCAACCATGCGGTGCGAGAAGCCACTTGGGAGCTCGAGGAAACCATGCGGAGAGAGTATTCGCATCTATTTGAGTCAACGAGTTAAGGTATGTGTAATTTCAAGGACAAAATTATTTTAAGGGGTGGGGAATGTAATATACCGAGAATTCGAAAAATAAATATCGAACTTTAGTCAAACTGACCAAAGTGCGAGGATGGTACACTTCGGAAAGTCCAAAGGTGTTAAAATAATTAAAGGTGCGTTATGGGAGGTTTTTGAGAGCTAAAGAATCAAAAATCTGCAAACTGCAGTTTTTGAGCTCTCGGGGACCGGTCCCTGGTGGGAGAGACCGGTCCCCGAACGCGTGAAAACTGAGAAGCTGAAAAATCGGCTAAGTCCCAGAAAACCAGCTCTCGGGAACCGATCCCTGCAGGGAGAGACCGGTCCCCGAGAGACCGGTCTCCCTGGGAGAGACTGGTTGTGTCACGCCCCGCCCTGAAATCACTACCAATTTGGCACGGTTTGGCTGCGGCGGCGGGCCACCGAACGGACAGCACCTCCCCTGTCCGCCCAAGGCTCAGCAACAGGAATGTGTACGAGAATTTACCCAGGAAATTAAATTCTAAGCATACACATTCACAAGGGCACGAACAGTGCCAACAACACAAAGAGCAAGCGATCCACAAGATAAACAAGTGAAATAAAGAGAGTACTTGCTAACTATTACAATAGTTCCAACATTCTCGTTTATATCATTTTCTTTAAATGAATACATTTTTCATCCAAAATACATAGCTCTCCAAATCCTCACCTACAATGAATCTCTCTCTCAATACATAGGTATGCTAATGCAAAAAGGAAAGCTACTATACTACCACGGTCTCACTGGTAGGGCGCGATGCCCTTGCCGCGATCCTCTCTCTGCAGCCCTGAACCTACCACTGGAAATAGAGTGGGGTGAGAACTATCTTCTATAGTTCCCAGTGGGCTCGGCCGCCGACTCTGCCGATCTCCCCACTAGGTCCAAGT
>NW_017893416.1:81210-82056 GCF_001540865.1 Ananas comosus
TGAGCTAGATCTATCCTCTCCAAGTGAGGATGCCCTACATCTAGGGTCAATACCCAATCCAACCCTCTCCAAGTGAGGAAGCACTATACCTGGGGTCCACAACCCAATCAAATCCTCTCCAAGTGAGGAAGCCCTACCACTAGGGTGAATGTCTCTCGCAAGATCATTTGTTCCCGACATTCATGCAACGCTATTTAGGTTGTCTAAATTCATTGTTCACAGGGCATCTTCTAAGGGATCCACCTATCCCTAGGTCCATCGACCTCTAGTGTTGATTACACTACATTAATGCCACTCGTTATCGTTCAACATTTGGATGCCACTCGTTTGTTCTTTGACAATAACACTACTTTCTATGTCATCAATACCCCCATCGGGTTCATCTCTATCTCTAGCATCATAGGATCCACGTTCCGACCCAATCCTCACCTATCTAAGTCACCAAGCGTTCCAAGTACACTAGGTTATCATTTAGAAAGCATAAGGAAGGGAGCTACTATGCAATCCTACAATGCAACATGAAGAGATGAGATTAAATGCAAGCTAAGACATAGAAAGGAGTCCGAAAGCTTCGGGATGGCACCCCCCACCTTTAATCGATGTAGAGGCTTTGGATATTCTTCTCGGCGAACTTAACGAAAAGGCTTTAGCCTTCTTTGCCCAATTCCACACTATCCCAACCATATTTTGCCGAGAACTTCACGTCGGCTCGCCGAATGCTAAAACCGACTTCGCCCCCACATTCTGTGACCTACCAATAGGGTATCCAAGGCTTCAAATGAGATCAATCTCATGCATTCACAAAAACCCCATTTTGGAGCCCTTGGTTTGCACCTATAGCAAACC
>NW_017893417.1:0-431 GCF_001540865.1 Ananas comosus
ATTACCTTTTCGATCCTCGGGATCCATATCTTATACTCAACACTGTGCTTCAGAACCTCCCGGCAAACAGTTCGAGACTACTAACCAACAAACTCTTTTAGTCGCGGAAGGCACAACTAAAGAGCTAACGTGTCACGCCCCGGGACCGACGAAGGCCCTCCCGGTAGCGTGCCCAGACCCGCCATATGTCTACACATAGAAGGCGTCTACAACAAAAGCAGAAGTAAAGCAGGAGGTAGAACAAATAAAAGAAGTGAAATAACTAGCAACTAATGATATCAGAGCAAGTAAGGTTCTACCATCTACACCAAAGTAAAGAAAATTAAAGCTAGTCAACCAAAGATAACCATAAGTAGTACAATAACCGTCGCTAGTACAAAAATGGTGGTCTCTATACATATACGGGTACAACTCTCAACCTCTCACAAAAA
>NW_017893417.1:1439-15032 GCF_001540865.1 Ananas comosus
GAGAGTAAAAGAGTAAGAGTGGGAGAGGGATGTGAAAGATCTCTCTCTTCTTCTTCTTCTTCCTCCTCTTCTTCTTCTCCTCGATCGAACTCCCTCGAACCTCGAGTTGGGGAAAGAGAGAAAGGGTGGAAACGTTCCGAACCTCGAACGAACATCCCGAACCACCACCTGGTTAGAAGTTAGGATCTTCTAAACCTCGAACAAAACTCCGTAGATTTCTCCAATCATGAAACTAAGATGGGAAATTAAGAACAAAACCATCTAAAACGGAGAACCTTGGGATCTTTACTCTAAATCCCAACTAAAACCCGTAAAAACTAGATCCCAAAAACCTGGATTTAATCAACCAAATCTTGGAAGGAACCCGAACCTAACCTTCCCAAGATCGAGAGAAAACCTCGAAACCTTCTCTAAAGAGGAGAACTCCACTTAAAACCGGGAAAAACGAAGATCCAATTACAAACTAGAGAACCAACCAGCATTACGAGAGCATAGAGAAGCGACTAGCGAAAATCCTATAAAACTCCGAGCACCTGTTGAGGCAAGCCGCTTAGCTTCCTCGTGCGCTGCCAAGCCACCCAAACTGGATCGGTGTGTTACTCTTTAAGAGTAAACACGAATTAATTCATAGCAATTTACTTTTTCATACGGATAAGAACAATATACATAAATAACACTTAAAATCTTACGAATTTTCCGGATACAATATATACTACTTTAAAACCTGGAGATACGTCATCTCTCATCGAACCATCCGGATATCAACGAGAATCGTAAGATATACTCTGCACCAAGGTACGAGGATATCACATTTACTCTAATCTAAGCACGTAAATTTGGATTCAAATAAACCTTGTACTTTCAACTGTTTTAACGGTATATCTCGATAGCTTGATCTTACATACACTTAACCTCTCGATTANAGTAGTTCGCCGTAACTCGAGCCCTGTACACACTTGGATCACCAATCTCGGTAACTCCCTAACCCATATACAACTTGTAATCTAACAGATTCACAGTAGTTCCCCGTGATCCGCATTAAGGGAAGAGGAGGAAATGGCTAATAAGCCCATCTAGTGTAACAAAATCCGGAGAGGCCCCTCAAAATTTCAATATTACCCCAGCCCGTTCTGGGCAGTTTTCGCCCAGAGGGACCGGTCTCTCCCCAGCAGGGACCGGTCTCTCGCTGCGAACTTGAAAAACCAACGTTCGGGAACCGGTCTCTCCCTGCGTGGGACCGGTCTCTCACTGCGAAGGCGCGCTTGGGGACCGGTCTCGCCCGCCAGGGACCGGTTGCCTCAGGGCTGGCGCAACACTGCTCACTGGGGGACCGGTCCCTCCTTCCAGGGACCGGTCCCCGAGAGTAAAAACTCTCAGGACTTGTCCAGAACTCCAGTTTTTGAACTTTTTAGGTCGGAAAACATTCTACAACCCTCCACCAAGTGTGGGAAAGCTCGAAATACATCCAAACACTCGAACCTCGCAATTTGCAAAGGTCCAGTGTGTTACATAACGAATACCTAGACTCGAACTATAGTCAAAACTATCTATAGAGAAAGGAATTACCGACCCAATCCATGAGTCCCAAACAGGGAAAGGGTATTTCGTTCCACTTTCGACAGTACATTGTCTGCAGCCAATGAACTTATCAAAAGAAAAGCGAAATATCCGAAGATTCACTACCAACAACGAGTTGGAAGTGACACATTGAAGTATCAATTCACTTGATACTTCTCCACGGAACCATGAGTTCACTACCATTACTATCGAAACATCAACTTTACAAGTCGACATTCGAAATCAGAACGACCCTAAACCGACTCACAGGGAGTCCTGTAACTTTCAACATCCGAAAGCTGCTAGCGACACTAAGCCGCGCACCGTACTAATTTAGGCTCTAGAAAACGGTTTCTCTAATCGATTTTCACACCGCAACCGAGCTATAATCAAAGCTCCGAGAATTTCGACAATAACCTGGAGTCCCTCGAATCAAGACAAAACCTATCACCAACTATAAACTAACTCACAGCACACCAATTTAGGTGTTAGAATAACCGCATACGATGTATGCCTCAACGAAAACTTGACACCAAAACTGTGTCAATCCGACTCTAGTAGGAGGAATGAATGGGGAAAGGTCAGAAGACCCGAACCGCTGATTCCAATCAGCAATCAAGGAGGATAGGTAGGCATCACAACCCCACCCAAAGGTCTGCGGAAGCAACACTAACAATGCAATCACTGAAACGACCGCTATCCAAACCCTGGGCTACACCCTAGTAACCCCACTGAAGTCGCGACCGTAACTAGTCTAAGCACCGTCTCCGTAGAGACATTCGCAGTAGCTCTCGTGTCCTAAGTAGAGAGAGTGGCCTGGGCATCGGCAGTTATGACACTCGCCTAGGCCCGAAAATCTCACTTGGCCCTTCAAGGCCCCACCTGACAGGAGTGGCAACACCTGAGGAACGTCGTCCCACCACTCGATGTCCAAATAAGTACACCGCCACAACTCCCGACTTAGACACCAGCTTGTGCGAACCGTAACACATATAGAAACACCATGCACTTCGAGTTTACCAAACTCGAATGCACCCCAGGACACAAGTACAAACCCCGCACTCACGTGCCTATACGCCGTAGTCTTCCTATTGGTCAGCCTAACCAATGGTTCAGTTTATTTGGTTCAGTTCATTTACTTTTCAAAAACAACCTGTGAATGGTGTTGTGGTTGTAACTTTGCTCTGATACCACTTTAATCTGTCACGCCCTGGGGTCCCTTTTTAGTTTAAAGCATAGCGGAAAAGCGTCTAAAATTTTTTTTTTCTGAAAACCTAACCCCAGAGTATGCAAGATCCGCCACAAATACAGGAGATCCACTGTTCACACGGACAGAGTCTCCCCTGTATTTGCACGACGTCGCACAAGTACAAGAATACAACTAGGATACAACCACAACTAGATGAATATAAAGATCACTATACATTCATACATTCACCATTCACATCACAGTTTTACATTCAATGTTTAAACAGAAATCCACGAAAAATCTTTTTGAAAACTGTTTCCTACACGGAAACCTTTATTCTTTAAAAACGCTACCACGAGGGGTAGAAAACCTTTTATTTTACAAAATTCAGAAATCCTTTTATTACATTCATGAAAATCCACATATTCAAATGTAATAAAAATACTGAACCATATAAACTATCTATGCTATATATCAACAGAAATAAAAAGGGTAAGAGCTAAACCGAACAACCTGGGTCGGAAGATCTATCGACCGCTACGTACGTGTCTCACGTCTCGTCTCAACCCTCACCGCCCGCGATACCTGAAAAATAGTGGGGGAGGTGAGAACATGTAAACATGTCTCCCCTCCCAGTGGGTACTGCAAGCCGAAGAAGGCGAGGAGTACTCACCGGATGAGGAAGAGCTATATAACAACACGGGTCAGTGGGAATACAGTAGGAACAATAGTAAACGAAAGAGATGTATAAGGTAATAAGCAGATATACTAAATACAGTAGCAATAAACTGAAAGAAAGTAGGAACTAGACTGAATAACGGCTACCGCTACTGTAACTGGAACAGAAAGCATACATGAATATCTACTATAGTAGCAAGACAATTATAAAGCAAGAACTGTAAGTATGCATGCAACGACTGCTACTATAGGCATATGCGTCAACTGGATGTAAAGACCAAATATACCCAATCTGAAATCTGCTGCTCTGTTGGTGCGCACCTGAACCTCAAGCCTGTGCCACTACTACTCACCCTGTACCTGACCCTCGCAATGAAGCCCCTGGGTCAGAAGCATATACCCTCGCAATAAAGCCCCTGGGCTCACGGGTTGGCAATCCAACCACTTTTCCGAAAAAGAACATCCTCTTGCGGTGGATCAGACCGCTGGTGTTCATGAAATGCGTACCTGCAGTGGCGATCAATGTAGTATGTTCAAAGATATTCCATCAGCAACTAGCCGACAATCCAGCCCCTCAGGGCACATCGACCGTATAGGTCATCAGCAACTAGTCGGCTACGTATGTCAAGATAGAACTGTAGCAACTCGACCGAATAGGTCATAGATATCAAAATAGGGGAACCGCCCAACCAAATCAAAGATATAGTGAACAGATAAGTCAACTCTACTTCTAAGCATAATATCGACATGGAAATAACTGAGTAGAGGAATGCAGATATAACTGTAAGGTAGAGTAAACAGTAAGGGTGAAGAAGCGTCACCGAGCGTGCACTACTGTACCGACGTCGGATCGAAGTACCCACCTGTAAGGATGTCGCGCCTGTCTCCTGACTGCGAAAGAATATCAACCGGACCTAAGGAAGGTCCACCGGGTTAGTATCTAACCCACAACTAAGAAACCCTAAAAGCATAACCCCACAAATAAACCCACGAGAATCGGTTTCCCAAACCAATCACCGTAATACGCCGGAAATCCCGTAATCGCACCAAGACTCCGTCGGGACCCACGGACTGTCCCGGAACTCACCGACTCGTACCACGAGTCACCCGCTGCCCCTAAATACAAATTTAAGTGTGACTTGGCAGCAGAGACCTTAACTCACTCCAAAACGATTATCGTCAAATAATCGTTCCGATCCGGGTTCCCGGAAGTGTCTATTTCGACACCGGAACCCACCGGCGCTCACCCGTCATTTCTGAACTCTCGAAATGACGTGAGTGACCAGCCAACAAGGCTCAGCGACTACACAATAGCTCATGAAGCACCGTCGGAATAATTCTGAACCAAAACCGCGTTCCGTCGGCGGATTTTGCCGACAAACGCACCGGAAATACATTTCCGATCTTCGCAAAGGTCCGGGGCCTTGGACAATCAGTCTAGAGGTTACCCACAATTCATCCATGCTGCCAACAGCAGCCGTAACAACCTAAAATACATAAAAGCCCTCCCGATTACCCGAAATCGCATTATTTCATGTGATTTCGACGCTTTTATGGTCCGTCCACGCAAACTAGGAGTCATTCAGCCAAACCGAGACACCTACTGATAGGTCACGGCGTGCCGGAGGCTGTGCTCACCTTTCGGAGCAATTTCGGCCACTGTGGAGAGCGCACGAGCGACGCGAAATTCAATAAACTGTGCGCACAACATGAAAATCATGCTTATCTCGCTAACCAGGTGCTCGCTGACCCTAATTGAGGTGAGCACTGTGATCAGAACTGACTGACGATCACCGTGCTCACTTCCGGAGGCATCGGAACAGCCTCGGATCGTCGGAACAGTATACACAACCCCGAACAGTGCACAATAATTGCAATACAAGCTTACCGGAGCTAGGCAGGGCTCGGGGTGGCCGGCGGCGGCAGGCCGGCCAGGGGAAGGTGCTCCAGGTCAGAGGAGGCCGGGGCTCGCGTCAACAGGCGACGGGAGGCGGCGACGACGGCGGGCATTGATGCCCTAGCTTCCCAAACCCGTGGAGAGCAAGGGCCCAGTCCGGCCAGTAGAGGGTTCCGGCGGCGGGAGCGCCGGTGGTGGGCGAGTGCAGCCAACCAAGGAGAGGGGGTGCTCACGCCGGTCTGTGGCGGATGGCGGTGGCGGCGGTGCTGGAGCAACCCGAGCTCTCGCGGGCTCGGCTCGGGCTCACAGGGTGGCGGCGGCCACGGCGACGACAGGGGAAGGCTTGGGACGGCGACGACCCGTCGCCGAAGGCCGAGGGGAAAGAGGCGCGCACGGCCTAGGGCGGCGGCGGCGCACGGGGGCAGTGCGGGGTCATCTCAGCCCGAGCAGACCTGGGGCAGCCGCGGTTGACAAAGGAGGCGGCGGCGGCCCGCAGGGATGACGGCGACGATGGACGGGGGTCACCGGGGCTCCGGGGATGGCAGCGCTGCCGAGCTATGGCGGCGGTGGTGCGAGGAGAGGGAGATGGGGTTGCCTCGGCCTAGGTTCGGGCTGGGGTGGCCGCAGGCTGCAGAACCAGCAGCGGCGGTGCAGGCGATGGCGGCAGGCGGCGGCAACCGGGAGATGGTGCTCGGGCTAGGGTCGCTTCCCGGGTCCGCAACCACATTGCGGTGAAGTGGTTGGCCGAGAGGGAGAGTGAAAGAGATGATGTAGGTATTTTCGCCGGCCGAAAGTGCTCGCCGGCGGCCGGAGCATGCGCAGGGAGAGGGCAGGGAGGTGAAGGAAGTACTGGTGGCGCAGCTAGGGCATTGGATCGGCTAGGGTTAGGGTTTCCTATTTGGAACCCTAATACCTACGCCTATTTAGGGTGAAAATTACAGAAAGGTCCCCCAAGTCTTTCTATTTTCAGTCCAGTCCTTCACCACGCGTGTAATATGCGCGTATGCACCTCGACGTTCAAAATTACGCGAAACGGTACATAAAATATGGGGACTTTTGCGAAAATTCCGATTTGCCATCTTCGACCCCTCAGCGAACATTTCACGTTTTCCGAAAATCCGTCCGTCGGATTTTCGATTCGACAGCGCCATCGCGTTCAGCACGACGGGGGCATCGAAACTACGATTTCGTTTCATCCGATTTGCTTGCCGATTTGCGACAAAATCCGACCTCTCTCCAACTAATCCATATATCACACATAGGCCTTGGTGGAAAACCGAAATCCTTTAATTCAAACTCGTATTTGAATTCCCTACCACCAGTAGGTACCTGAAACATCTCTCACCCATCTCCAGATCACTTGTACAAAGCACGAGGAGTTTTAAAATGCACGAATAGCAAAGAGCGGAAACCCTCTTTTTGTTAAAACTCCTTTTTCTCAAAAACCATGCATCGGATCTGAAATCCGTCAGTGCCATTGGTTCCAGAATAGCTGACTCGATCGAAACGAGCTATTGGATCGCTATGAATGGAGTTCGATACGCGCCGAAAGCCAACTCTACTCCGTGGCTTCATCGAAAAACCGAAGTTACTATTCACTTAAGTGAAAACTAATAATCACGTAACTTCTCCGTTTTAGCTCATTTTCTCCTGAAACTTGACGAGTTCTTATGTAATTAAATTACACACATAAACATCATCAACAGAGAGTTTAGTAGCACTGTAAAAATCTCAGTCCTTACACGGTCTCTCTCGCAGGCGCCGGTTCCCGAGAGCTTGTTTTTTGGGACTTAGCCGGTTTTCAGCTTTCTCAATTTTCACGCGTTCAGGGACAGATCTCTCCCACGAGGGACCGGTCCCCATGAGCATAAAACCTGCAGAATGTAGATTTTTGATTCTTTAGCTCTCGAAAACCTCCCACAATGCACTTTTGATCATTTTAACACTTTCGGACTTTTCGAAGTGTACGATCCTCGCACTTTGGTCAATTTGACTAAAGTTCGATATTTATTCTCCGAATTTTCGGTATATTACATTCTCCACCCCTTAAAATAATTTCGTCCGCGAAATTACGCATACCTTAACTCGTCGACTCAAATAAATGCGGTTACTCTCTCCGCATAGTCTCCTCGAGCTCCCAAATGGCTTCTCGCATAGCATGGTTACTCCATTAGACCTTCACATAAGGAATTCTGCGACTCCGCACCTTTCTTTCTTCTCTATCGAGGATGCACACCAGGTACTCCTCATAAGACATATCCTCACGTAGCTCCACGGGCTCGTACTCCAATACATGTGTCGAGTTTCAAATATACTTTCGGAGATTTGACACATGGAAAACATTGTGAACTCCCGCGAGTCTCGGTGGTAGTGCGAGCTTGTATGCCACCGCACCCACACGCTCTAGTATCTCGAATGGTCCGACATAACGGGGACTTAGCTTCCCACAGACCCCAAAATGTTTCACCCCGCGCATCGGCGACACCTTTAGGAATACGCGGTCTCCAACCGCGAACTCTAAGTCTTTCCTTCGCTTGTCGACATAACTCTTTTGCCGAGATTGCGCCGTCGCCAACCGTTGACGGGCAAGGCGAACCTTTTCTTCCACCTCCCGTACCACATCCGAGCCAAGAGCCGTTTTCTCGCCCACGTCGCTCCAATGAATAGAAGAACAACACTTTCGACCATATAGTGCCTCAAATGGCGCCATCGCTATACTCTCTTGATAACTGTTATTATATGCGAACTACGCCATTGGCAAGAAATCATGCCATCCTCCTTTGTAATCTAGTACACATGCTCGAAGTAAATCCTCAAGGATCTGTATTGTCTGCTCCGACTGTCCATCACTCTGAGGATGAAACGCCGTGCTAAAGTCGAGCCGTGTGCCTAGCGTGTCTTGCAAACTCTTCCAAAAGTGGGACGTGAATCTGGGGTCTCGATCCGACACAATTGATACCGGAACCCCATGAAGTCTCACAACCTCGTCGAGATAAACTTGAGCTAGCTTGTCTCCCGCCCATGTAGTATGTATCGGCAAGAAGTGTGCCGACTTTGTCAATCGATCCACTATCACCCATATCGCATCGTGTCCGTCTTGTGATCGATGCAAACTGGTAATAAAGTCTATCGCTATATCTTCCCATTTCCAAATGGGTATTGATAGACTTTGTAGCTTTCTCGCCGAAAACCAGCGCTCTGCTTTCACTTGTTGGCATGTTAGACATTGCGCCACGAACTCCCCAATATCTCTTTTCATACCCGACCACCAATAATGCTCTTTCAAGTCCTTGTACATTTTAGTGCCGCCCGGGTGTATGCTATAAGGGGATTAGTGCGCTTCCTGCATGATCGCTCTTCGAATATCACTATCTTTGGGCACGCACCAACGATTTCGAAATCGGAGTGCGCCATCGGCTCCAATGCCAAAATCCTCAGCATTACCGTTCTCAACTTCACTTCGTATCTTTTGAAGATAAGGATCCGAAGCTTGTAGTTCCTTGATCCTTTCCAATAGGGTCGGTTGCACAACTAATGCAGCAAGTGTAGCCGGCACTCCCGGCGCTACCACTTCCAACCCAAGCTTTGCATCTCCTTTTGCAATAGCGGTTGAGACGTAATTGCCATCGCTAAATTCTCCGCCAATTTTCTACTTAGAGCATCGGCCACGACATTGGCTTTTCCGGGGTGGTATGGTATAGTGCCATCGTAGTCCTTCAACAACTCCAACCACCGCCGTTGTCGCATGTTCAACTCCTTCTGGGTGAACAAATACTTTAGACTTTTATGATCTGTGTAGACCTCGCAATGCTCACCATATAAGCAATGCCTCCAAAGCTTTAGCGCGAAGATCACCGCGGCTAACTCGAGGTCATGAATCGGGTAGTTCTTCTCATAACTCTTCAATTGGCGCGATGCATATGCAATGACCCGCCCATTTTGCATTAATACATACCCGAGACCAACATACGAGGCATCACTATACACTACAAAGGTCTCCCCCGGAGTCGGCAAAGCAAGTACTGGGGTCGATGTCAATCTGCTCTTTAACTCTTCGAAGCTTCGATCACAATCGTCGCTCCACATGTACTTTACTCCTTTATGAGTAAGGCGCGTTAGCGGAGTGGTTATTTTAGCGAACCCCTCCACGAACCGCCGGTAATAGCCCGCGAGTCCGAGAAAACTGCTAACCTTCACTACATTCGTCGGGCGAGGCAAATCCTTTATTGCCTCTACTTTCTTCGGGTCTACCGACACTCCGTCGCCCGATACCACATGACCGAAGAATGTGACCTCCTTTAGCCAAAAGTCACACTTCTTCAACTTTGCATAGAGCTTCTCCTGCCTGAGTATCTGCAACATAGCTCTCAGATGCTCTTCGTGCTCCTCTTCACTCTTTGAGTAAACCAATACGTCGTCTATAAACACCACGACGCACCAGTCCAACAACGGCCTGAAGACTCGGTTCATCAAGTCCATAAATGCTACTGGGGCGTTAGTAAGCCCAAACGGCATTACCGTGAACTCATAATGGCCATACCGCGTACGGTACACCGTTTTGTGCACATCTTTCGGCCTAATCTTTAATTGATGATACCCCGATTGGAGATCAATCTTCGAATACACCTTGGACCCTTGCAACTGATCGAATAAATCGTCAATCCTTGGCAACGGGTACTTGTTCTTTATCGTCACTTTGTTCAACTCGCGATAATCTACGCAGAGTCGAAGTGTACCATCATTTTTCTTCACAAATAGCACCATCGCTCCCCACAGTGACACGCTCGGTCTCACGAAGCCTTTATCGAGCAAGTCTTGTAATTGGCCTTTCAACTCCTTTAGCTCCACCGGTGCCATTCTATACGGAGCCTTCGAAACTGGTTCCGCCCCGGGAATCAAGTCGATGACGAACTCAACTTCCTGGTCCAGTGGCAGTCCCGGTAACGCCGCCGGTAACACGTCCGGGTACTCGCACACTACTCGAATATCCCCCAACTCTGGGTACTCCTTTCGAGCATCTACCATGGTTGCCAAATAGGCCTTACACTCTCCTTTGATCATCTTCTTCGCCCTTACAGACGATATGGTCGCCGCGAAGCGCCTACTTTTGCACGCTTGGTATACCAACTCTTCTTGATCAGGCTCACGAAAAGTGATCACCTTGCTTTCACAATCTATAACCGCATAGTATTTGGAGAGTCAGTTGGTCCCCAAGATAACATCGAATCCCCACATCTGATCTAGCACTAGCAGATCAATCGGCATAATCCAATCGCCTATTTGTACTTGACACGCCAAACACTCATTATGGACACTAAATGAATGTTCTGGGGCGTTCACCCACCAGTAGTTGTCGTTATATGCCATCTCTATGCCATGAGTTTGAGCAAATGATGCGCTAATGAATGAATGAGATGCGCCTGTATCAAATACTGCTCTAGCTCTAGTGCCTTTAATCACAATTATACCTGCCACGACGTCGTCGGGTGCTGCAGGTTGCTGCTCCTCCCCCTGAGCGGCAAAAACCCGGCCGCTCGGCGCTCTCGATCCCTCCGGCTGACGCGGTGATGACGCACGCCCAGCCGACATCGCTGGTGGTAACCCGCAAGCTGTCTCGGGATAGACGGTGCTGATGCCACCGTCGGCACAGACGACGTCCAGCCCAGGCACTCTCGGATAAGATGTCCCGGTTGGCCACACTTAAAATATTTGCCGTCTCGCTGCGGGCAAGCCGTCACTCGATGCTCACCGCCGCAAATAACACAACGAGGAGGTCTCCAGTTCCTCAACTGCTGTCGGGGATACCGAGGGGGTTTCTTAGCATTTGGCCGGCCCCCGGCACCACCCACCGTTCGCATCTTGCCCTTATCCTTGCTCTCGGCCATAGCCTCCCGTTCCTCTCGAACGTGAGCGCTACCGTGCTCCGCCCACAATGCCCTATCAAAGACCTCCGCAAAGGTCGTCAGCTTCAAAATCTGCACCTTCTCCTAAATTCTCGGCTGGAGTCCTCGCAAGAACCAATTAGCCCGATCCCGATCATCTCGAACAACATTAGGAACGCAGTCGATAATGTGAGAGAATTCTTGCTCATATTCTCCGACTGATCGGTCGCCCTGTTGCAACTTGTGAAACTTCTCTTGCAACCTCCGCTTCACTGTGTCGGGGAAGTAGTCCGCAAAGACTGCTCTCTTGAACTCCTCCCACAGCATAAGCGGAAGATCGGTAGGTCGATCCCGCTTAACTCGCTTCCACCACACGATCGCTGCCTTATCAAGACAATGGGTGGCAAGGTACACTTTGTCCTTCTCTGAGGTATTGAGATCCTCGAAGAGCGTCTCAATCGAGTCGATCCATGACTCTACAACCGCTGGCTCCACCAAACCGCCTTCGAAGGTAGGTGGGTCGAACTTCTTAAACTGTATGAGAACTGCCAACGTGCACTCCCGCTCCGCCTCTACCGCTGTACTATCAGGATTTGAGGTTCCTGATCCGGCCGGCACCGCCGTAACTAGCACAGCCGCAACCGGCTCCGCCGCCAAACCCTCGACCGCGACAGGGGGCGCAGGAGGTCCGGCGCCCGCTTGCGTCGCCGCCGCCTATTGTCGCTCAATAGCCTCTTGGAGCCTTCAAATCTGCTCCCCTTGGCTTCGCACAGACTCTGCTTGCTGCCGCACTACTCCAATAAGCGCAACCACTTGATCCCTAAGCTCTCCGTCGCCACTCGCTTCGGATCGCTCGGGCTCTGTACTCGGCTCCTCAGGCATCGACCTTGTCTGTGGTCGTCCACGAGGTGCCATTGCTTCCTGAAAAGAAGCAACTCGCATTAGCTACATAACCAACATTACTCATCAATACCCAATTCGGCGAAAGCAACATACACATTCATCCTTGCCTCAAGCGTCATGTCGTCGGCCGCCCGACACAACACTAGAAGTAGAGGACAAATGAAAATTAAACTTAGCCTCTAATCACATTAGAGACGTCCCAACTTAACCCAATCACATGCTTTCGCTAACTTTGATTCTGCGTCACTCACGTTTCCTAGATCCTTAAGGTCTGCCAATCCTAAGGGTCTCTAGGTCCATTCCTATTCTTTCACTCTAGGCTCGGATACCACAATATTTGTCCTGCCTCGAGACCGATACCAATTTGGGCCGGCCCGAGCACGTCAAACAGACGTCGAACGGACAGAGTTTTCCCTATCCGCCCAAGGCTCATCGCCTGTATAGTTTCAAGTAGAGAAAAGCTCTAGCGGAAACATACACGAACGGCTTACACGAGGGTAAGCAATAGCCATGAGTGAAAGAAAGGAAACTAAATATCTACTCAAGTATTATGATTCAACTTTTGATCACATACATTTCATTTAGCCTTCATATTCATGATTCTTTACATTGCTTGCATCATTTCTTTTACATCACATTTGCTCAAAATAAACATTACATTCTTTGCTTTACATCACTAGTCATCAAATACAAAAGATGAAGTAAGGGAATGCTACTACAAAATGTAAACCCAACTCTGGTGGCCTCTGACTAAGGTGCGATACCTTTACCACGGTCGCTCGCCGGCTCGCTCGGTCCCGGCTCTGTGAAATAGTGGGATGAGAACTACAACAAAGTTTCCAGTGGGTTCAGCCCTAATCTCACCGACTTTTCCACTAGGTCTAACTCAGGCATAATAGAAAGAATAAGCAAATAAGTAGCCAACTATACAAATGCAGCTAATATGCCTGAACAATGCTATCAATAAGATGCTTAATATAAATTCATGAAGAATGCATGGTCGATGTTCTTTGTTCTTTGTTCTTTGTTCAATCTCAAGGCTAACCCGAGGGTATCGCCTCATTAACTCACAACTCAAATCCATGATTGCGGGCCCTCAGCTTCCTCCCGCTAGGACCATCCTCTGAGTAACTCAACTCAGTGATGACAAACTCCGGAGCGCATCGCCCGAGGGGGAGCGACCACCCTCGAGCAAGGACTTATAGCAAGTATGATCAATCCTTAACTCTAAGGATATTCAGTTCAATCTGTTCCTTAACTCTAAGGAATTATGCACAAATGACCCTTAGCTCTAAGGTTGAATGTCATCGTGTCAATCTCATGTTCTTTGCATTCTTTATCTTTAACGATGTCAATACACTACCTCTAGTGTTCTTTACATTCTTTACTTTCATCATGTCTTTACACTAACTCTAGTGTTCTTTACATTACTTTATTTTGCTAACTCTAGCACTCATTGTTCTTTAACTTTACTCGTTCTTTATGCC
>NW_017893417.1:15057-26830 GCF_001540865.1 Ananas comosus
GTTTCTTCTACTAGAGGGTTCCTGGGCCTGTTACCCAAACCGGCGGGTTTCGCCGCCATCCGTCCAAAACGATAGGAAGGGAAACAGGGGAAACAATCGGACCGGGGCCCCCATGAACCCAGGAGGCCTCTACGTGTGTCGCCATGTCCCGATTGGCTCGGCCTTGGGAAGGGGCTGGTTCTTTATAGAGGGCGAAAAAACAAAAAACCTCCCAACCACGGTAAAATTAACCAAAAAAACATACCATTCAACCCGTTAAACCCAGGAAGGCATGGCGCGGGAAGGCCATTTTTGTTCCTATTTTTTTTTCCAAGGTTGGGGAGAACCTCGGTCTTCTGACTTTGAGGGAAACCGGCCACTTTTAGGGATGGAAAGGGGGCGTTACTTTTGAAGTCAGCTTCGTAACCCCCATAGGCCTGGCTGGCAGGGGCTCTCCAGAAGTTGGGAAACGAGCGGGGTCCGAATCGGGACACAATCGGGGAAAACCCAAACTGGAACCCACCATTTGGAAGCGGGAACGGATTTTTCTTTTCTCGATTATATTTAAACTTGCGCCAAGGGTCGAATCACCGGGAACCAACGGTTGGGGGCAAGTCGCAGGGAAGTGGGCCGATTCGTTTTCGCCGATCCTAAAAAACCCCAGGATTCAAACATTTTTAATATCATAGAACCTCGCTGTATTCGGAAGGAATCCGGTGACGGGAAAAAATTTCATAGGGATCGTTGCCTTGCCCAACTGTCAAAAAAACAACAAGGGATCGAAAATGGGTGGGCAGCCTTTCCTGGCCGGTTTCGCTGGGCGGTTGGGGGGCTCGGCTGCACCTGGGGGACCCCAAAATTTAGCACCGGGCACCAAAAAGGGGGCCACATTCCAAAGCTTTGCATCCCAGGGGGGCACCCCAAAAAGTTAAAAAGTCAAGGGCGCCGGAACAGTTCTTAGTCGGCTTTGGGGGTCTGTAAATTGTATATTTTATTTAATATAAAAACTTTTTATATATGGTGTTTTGATTCGGGTGCCCCTCCGATAGGAGGTCGGTTCCTTCAGCCCGGATGTTCCCGCTTGTAGGGCCCACGCGCCAAGAAAACCAGTACTGGAGCCTTCTAAAAGGGGTCGCCAAAGAAATGAGGATATTGTTTTTCTCTTCCATCTTTCTCCAGGTTTCGTGATTGGTGGTTATTGCCCGGTCCTGGTTCATTGAAATGCCCCCGTCCCCACTGGCCCGGCGGGCCCTCGGGACGCCCGGCCGTCAACTAAGCAAAAACGGTCGGGCGGGGCGGTGGCTATACCGATTGACAACACTAAAAGTCCGTGGCTCGTCGTCTACCTCATGAATAAAGGGAGGTGTTTAACCCCCAAAACCGGGAGCACCTCAATTGAGGGCCGATGCCTGTGTTTGTTCCTTGGGGTTTCCCTATGTCGTTTAACAAGTAATATCCTCGATTTTTTCCAAAATGGGGGCGGGGGGATAACCCTCGTCTTCCCAAATAATTATACATGCGTTGATTTTGTGTTTTCCTCCTGGAATTGTGTGAAGGCAACCAAGTTTATATTTGCTTTCTCATTGTCAATACTGTGGAGTGTGCAGTTCCGGGTTGTGGATCTCAAATTTTTTCGCGTCTCGTGGCCACTCCTCTGTTCCGGACTTCCCCGGGGTGATGTGGATACTGATGCGCGTGTGCAGCTGTCAAAGAGTAAAAAGGTCTCGGAAGCCAAAAAACGCCATACAAACACTATCGCTGTTCACTAGCGTGACTTCCCGCTCTGCGTTACGCCAGCATACCGAGTGCAGCGCATTATAGCAACGAGACTCTCGCAATTGCCCAGTAGTAGGGTAGTCTTCCTGTCTCTCCTTAATATGAACTCGAGGTCGGGCAATCGATCGGAGTAATGGATACTCGAGAGACTCTAATTCCATGCCACCAATATGGACATCGAATCCTTCAGACTTTGTAGCATCTCAACAAGCGATCGGCGATAAGACCAGATTATTCACTTGCACTGGACATGCCCAATATCTTAATAATCCCCATTAAAGGTGATCGCCCGGGCCTACAACATGCCAAAGGCGGTGGGGAGCTCACTGTAACATGATAATGCCACCGAAGTGTGGTCCCCAAGCGCATACTCAATATCATGCGCTTCGAGCAAATGATCGACTAGGATAGAATGAATGTGAAGCGCCTGTTATCAAATTATTAAGCTTCGAAAGCGGCAATCGAACATCTTTAATCAAAATAAATAACCTGCCACACATTGCGCTCGCCACGGCACAGAAGGCTCCTCCAGATCAGTGAAACAGGTGCAGCATACATCTCGGCCGCTCGGCCGCAGTGATCTGTGGGAGGCTCTCGATGTTGGCTCCAGCCGTGGGGCCGCCAGGCTTGGCTCGCCCGGAGTAGAGTATTAAAATTTGCAGTCTAGGGAGGGTTCGATGGCAGAAAGAGACATAGCGTGCTGAACTGCCGCGGGCGGCCATGCAGGGGTACGGGCACATAGCTTGGCTGCAAAGCTCCGTGCCTTCGTGATGGTACTCCGAAGATTGCGAAATCTGATGCCAGAACCGCTGTGCCGGGCGACTATACTTGAAGCACATCCCTCAGGCGTCCTGCGGCTCAGTCAAAAAAACCACCGTCGACTCGCGCCCGGGTGGCTGCTCCAGCCGCGGCCAGAAGAGTACACCACTGGCTCTTAGCACCCCACCGACACCGTTGCGCCTAAGACGCCACGCAGTGGGGATCTTCCGGGCGGGCCTCCTGGAGCCTAGACCTGACCACCCCCCCCCGATCCACCGACCTTTACCTGTTTCTTGCTCTTGTCTCTGATCGTACCAACCTCGACGGTTCCTCAACGCTCGCAAGGCGCTCTGTCCAACACATGGTATAAACCACCCGTGCGATCGGACCGCATAGGGCGAATCTGTGCTGGCCGGCCAGAGTATATTATATACTGAAGACGAACCTGGGACACTCCTCGCCGCCAAAGCCAACTAGCAACCACAACCAAATCCGCGGCGGTCGGCCCCGCTGTCGGTCGTCGCACCGCGTCGGGGGAACGCCAGCTCAGGAGATGGGTAAAACTCAGCCCCGCTACGTTCCCGAACCGTTCGATTGCCTGTGCTTGAGCTTGCGAAAATCTGTCTCGCCCATCTTTCTCTTATCACAAGAAAAACACCGTGTCGCGCGGAAGTTACTCGGCGAACATCAGCTTGCGGAAACTCCGCCAATCAATCGGAGGGAAGCTCGGGATCGGTCCTTGCTTGACTCTCCGCCACCAAGTCCTGGCCCGGCTTCTCGAAAACAAATGCGGCGGCCAAGTTCACCTTGTGCTTCTCTAAGAGTGAAAGATATCCTCAAATAGAGTTCCATAGCTGCCAGCCAAGAACTCCACTTGCCAGCTGGATCCAGCCACCTCACCGTGAAAGTAGGCGGCGAACTTCGTGAATCTCTGTGAGCGCCACATAGCCACGCTCACGCTCACAGCACTCCTACAAGCCACCATCGCTGCGGGGGAATAATCGTTGTTAGGACGAAGCTCGACTAGCCGGAAGGGAATAGTCACCTTGCTTTGTTCATCGCGGGGTTAGCCGTCTCTGTCCATCACGGAGACCGACTAACGCCACGGAAACCCGCAACCTCCTCTCGGCGGGCCGCATCAGGACACGCGCCGCAGGCCGCACAGGCGGACCGGTTCTAAGAATCCGCCTGCCGCAGCCGCCCGCGCGCAGTTACCCATGCATCTCCAACCAGGCTCCTGAATGGCCGTATCGAGAAACGTCCTGTGAGCGTCTAACGCTCTCTCCCGTGACGAACTTGCAAGGGCTCGCAACGTCCTTGGTACTTCGTAGTCCCGAGGCCTGAGCACTGGCGGCCCCTGGAGCGGACGGGCCGGCCCGGGCACCTCTGGAAGGTTGGTTGCCGGAGCGGTCCTACTCACGTAGCGTCTGCTTTGGCTAGTAGGTCCATTAGCTTCGCTGGAAACGGCAAGAGCCGGGAGATTATGGTTCTCTACGTGTTATCACGCTCGAACAACGGGTCATCGGCTGATATCCGCCGAAACATAATCGATTAAATTCACACACTAGATCAGCCGCGAGGTAAGCCTTAGCAAAATGTGTACTCTAATCCTCTTCGACTTTCTTAGGTCGTGTATGTCGGGGGCGCGCAACACAAAGACGCCTCCAAGCCAACAAAAATATAAATTAAACACACATTGAATCATCATACTAGCCAATAACTAGACCCCAAGCTAGAACAACTCCAGTCCAAAGCCCAATCAATTAGCATTAAACGCAGCTCGCCGGGTCGATAGAAGACCTTCACTGTTCGTATTCATTTGCACTACAACCTGTAGGGAAGCGGTTAATCCAGGCCGTTATTGAGTTCCTTTTCTAGAGGTCGGGATCCGTAACTCTCTCTTTTTGCTTGCTCTTAACCTCCGCTCTAGAATTACCACTCACATACTTTGTCACGCCCGGTACGAACCACCCGAAAACCGTACCAAATTTGGTCCGATTTCAAGAGACCCACCGACGGCTAGCTGTTTCGGCGGGCTGGCCACCGGGAAGAATGGTGCGCCCCGCCGAGCGACCGACCAATATACCGAGGCCCCCAAAGGGACAGGTAGGGATTCCCACCTGTGCCGCCAAGGCTAGAAAGAAAACGGATTGGTGATACACACACCAGTCTCCCCCACGAAGAGACACTTGCATTACATAGCACAAATCGGAGACAGACGAAAGAAAAGCTACAAACAGATGCTACATAACCACACGTACGAGCCAAGCAAGATAAAGCTAATTACATCTATACAAGTATAGCAAAAGGAGAGAACTACTTATCTATTTAACGGAACTTACAGATTCGCGAACATCAAAACCATCTTTCAGAAATACTTCCATTTAACTTTGTAAACATTTTAATACAACGGTGTGCCCCCATTTCTTTTCTCAAAATGACATCATCACCATCGATGGAACATCTCCAAAACCTTCACCCTATCACAACATCTTACTCTCAAAGCATAACAAACAGTTCACAGGGTATAGAACGGCGTAATTGCAGTATTGTAGGTGAAAGAAGGAGGACCAAAAAAAATAAACAAAAAAAAAGAGAGTAATCTACTTTCAAGATCGGTAGGGCATGCTATGCGCTCTTTCTACCGCGACTCATCGAATCGAAGGGCCCGGTGTCTCTGTGCACCTTGTACTCCCAAAACCACACAGGAGGTGAGAACTACGTCAACTAGTTAAAAACCAGTGTGCCCGGGTGTCGCTGACCGCGGACTCCGCCGATCTATTCCCACTATGGTTCTCAAGTAGGCCATAGAGAGAATATAATATCAATTCAAATATATATAACAAACTAAGACTGTAACGAGAAAGCACGCGGGACGGGTTATGGGCCTAAACAAACGATATCAAAGCTTTGCCTCAATCTTCCGAAATCATCGACATGCTAAATGAACAATAAACAAAGACTACATCGGTAAGCTATGCCCACCACATCAACACGTCTTACAACAGCGGTATCGATAGTAACATAAAAACATGCTACTAAGATAAAGCAAGTAGCTGCGATATAGAAACAATGAGATAGAAACTTACTTGAAACAATGCTAATCTATGTGCCCGTAAGACTCATATGGAGAGGTGAAACCCCCACATCGTACCAAAAATGAACACAAAGGTTCACAAAGCAAGGCTCTACCATATAAAAATTACCTAACGCGGATGTCGAGTCAACCTGGACTATTCACCCGAGTTACGCCTTGCGGATTTAACCAAAGCGGGTATATAAAACGAAAGCAGCAACCAGAGGCTGCCTCTCGTAGTGTACCAACTTCCGGAGCGCACAACTTGAGGGGAGCGAATACCCCCCAAGCGCAGACATGGCAGAGTGTGAGCCAAGATCAGTCTCCGACGCAACAGCAAGAACCCTTTTGAGGGGTAATATCGAGTCATTGGGGAGAGTCAAGGGCCGGTTACTTTAGCCCAAAATCTATAAAGTTACTCAACTACACTAATGTGATCATCTCGGGAACCGCGAAACATCCATCCAATCCCGAATGTCATCATCATAGTTGTTTCTAACTAGATGGCCACTTGTCATAAGTATATATTAAACTATTGTGCCACTCAATCACCTTCTTGACTGTATTGTATAACATAGTGTTTGCGATTCGCCACACTAGTTCTTTAGCAACATAAACATATAATTCATGCTCATATAGCGGTAAGATTCTAAACCATGTAGTTTTTCAATCAACAATCCATCAAATGCCCGAGTACTAGACAATCATAACCAACAAGCAAACAGTATTCCTCCGCGAGGGATTACTAGCATGCAAGTATAAGCAACAATAATCAGGTTCGCTAACGCCCTATATGATATAACAAGATGCAAGTGGTCTATGTTCCGGGCCAAATCAACATCCTAAACTTGGACATTTAGAAGGCTGCCCCGATGACTTCGGTATAGGCCATCCTCCCCGCACCTTGCGCCTGATCTACCAGAAAACACTACCGAGACGACGGTTCCTGTCGCGGTAGTCTTGTCCGGGATCCTCTGAACCCGGCTTAAGTTTTGTTTTGGGTTAAAGCTTTAACCCCTTAGCCACAACAAATTGGCGATATCTTCGCAACCAATTGTCGGATTAGACGAACCGTCCTTCGCCTACGCGTTTATAAGGATTTTTTAGTAATACAACACAGAGAAAACAGATAGCAAGTAAACTAGGTTCTTAACGCCGTCAAAAGAGATCGAAACGGCCTAATATTTACAAAAATAACCCAAAATCTAACCTTCAGCGGTTAGGATCCATTGAGAAGTATGGGTTCTAGCTTCATTGTGAGCTAATCCATGCCTTTCCCAAGTCGAGTTAGGTTGCATTTGATACATCAAAAATCCATTTTATCCTACATATTCCTTCTACAAAACCCAAGTTACAAATGGAAAAGGTTGTTGAGGGCCTTCACTCTAGGTTTGCTCCAATAAAGCAAGACCCGGTAAAGCGAACCAGGAAATGAGGTGAAAGAACGACCCCGCTTCTCCACCAAACCTTTTGAGGGATCTCCTTCTTCTCCTTCCTTTTCTCCTCTCTTTTCTTCTTTTTCCTCTCTTCTTTCCTTTTCTCCTTTTACTGCCTTCAGATCGCGTTAGAGCAAGGAGAATGCGCAGGAAGCTAAATCAATATGAGAGAGATTGAGCGCGGCTAGTCCGCAGGAGTGAGAGGGAGAGGGCTGAGAGGTAAGAGCGGGATAGTAAGCCGGTGGCCATATTGCCTGAAGCGATAAATGGCTAAAAGAGACTACATCCTGTGTTTAGACAGATTTTGCATACTTTATTATCCTTCTCACTGCTGTTTGTCCTGCCGCCCTTGTACCCGGTTACATCGGGGGGACCCTAACCCCCGCCTTGGGTGAGCCGGAGCGCAACGACCATGCTCGGCCGCGATAAAAGGCACCTGTAAACCAGACCGCTTGCAAACGATAGCCTCGGGACCCCATTTGCCGTTTCTGCAGAGCCTCCTTTCGTACCTCTGTAACAAAACGCCGAGGCCTTGTACACCACAGGAGGGGACCAGGCCACCCCAGGGGCACGAACCAAAACACAAAACGACTAAGGTGTGGAATTGTGAAAACCCCTGTCTCTCCCCTCAAGTGGCCAAGATGCCCTCCCCTCAACCGCACCCCGCGCAGTACAGCAGACGCCCACTGAAGCTCTCCGAACGCAGACTTAGGCGCAGGCCTGGCCTCCAAGCAGCCCCCACACAGGCGCCCTCCACTTCGCGCATGTGCTACCGAGTCCAAGCCATCCACCATCCAACCCGCTGATACCGCGCCAACAACATACTAACAAGCCATTTCACTAGATCTGCCTCGCCACTATCTTCATTCCCTGCAACTCTGAATAAATTTGAATCTTTCTCATCGACGCACGCATCTCGCGAGTACACTGGTAAAACCCCTATGGATCCAATATCCACTTTTTGGGAGACTCATTTTTGCTCTTAGGGCCAAACATATTGAAACACCGATGGAACTATAGTTCCGAGATCCTCGTTTAATCGCATCAATTTGGTCTCTATTTGGGCAAAAGTGGTAGCCAAATAATCGTCGAATTTCAATCTAACAAAGCCTCACACTAAATTACATTAAGAATAAAGCTGGAAGTGCAATGAACAGAAAAATTATTGAAAAGGATCATGTTCGATAAAATTCTAACCTTACCTCCGGGCCATTGCCCCGGAACAAAAGAAATTCTTCTATATACATCATAGAAGGTGCCATTACAAGTGCTATTTCATAAAACACCAGGATCATGACAAAAAAAAATTTTCAAAAAAAACCCAGTTGACATGTATCAAGAATTCCAGAATTATTATCACCAAAAAAATGAGCTTAGTAACATTGCCGCTGAGCTCAGGCGAGAAAGAAGTAATGTGAAATTAGGCATGTATTTCACAGTGTCTCTAGAAGTAACCGGATAGAGTGGTCGCGTTGAAGACACCTGACTCATACAGCAAAAAATTTGCATTAACACACAAACGGATGTTCAAAAACAGAGATCTATCTCAATTACTCGGTTATATTTTTTCGAAAAACTCTATCCATTCCAAGAAGCGATTGAAACGAATTAAAATCCAAGCTAAAAATCCCAATTTGCTGAGGCGAAACGTGTTTAGATCTGCTCAAGTGAGAAAGCAACCAGGAGATTTTTAGAGAGTTACGGAGAGGGCAGTGGGAATTTTGATTCAGATTTTGAGTTAGGAATAAACCCTATAATCGGTTATATAAGAGCGCTACGGGTTCTAGCGGGCATACATAGCGGCCCGATGGACGTAACGCCAACAGCTACTTGCCAAGTGCGTGGTGGTAGCGGTCACAAAACGGATCCTCAGGATTTTCATCCGAAAATTTGCAATTTAAAAAACCATCAAATTTGAATTAATTTGACTATACAAATTAAGGCTTTTACTCCAAAAATTATTATAATGAAAAAAGGGATTCATTATAAAATTTCTCTAAAATCTATCTAAAACATCAAAATTTTCATTATCAAAAGTGAGTTTAATGATTCAACCAAACTCATCAGAGAGAAGCAAAGTGATGAAAGATGGATTCTAGGAAAGTTCTACAAAATTCAGAACCGCAGATTTGTTGTACAGCATGTTCAGATAGTACGCAGGGAGTTTAACCAATATGATACCGGGTAGGCTCTTTGTAGCATCTTTTTCAAGACCTAACACCTTATGTAGCGTGCCGGAGAAGAAACTACGATAAATAGAAATATTTATAATTTTCTCAATTTTTTTTGTTCTGGCTTTCCATCTTTAATCCTTCATTGTAACGGTAGCCTTCACACACTTGCATGCCGGCTCCCGGTAGGACGACCCGGGGTGCGTAGCTCTTTCCTACATGTGTAGTAGTTGTTCACACTGTCATTTGATGTAAACTCATTTCCAATCTTTTACCGTAACATAGGAGTTTCTCCTTTATTATTATTATTATAATTCAAACTCCCAATAAACATTAGCTCAATCTTCACAATTGAAAATATTTTTGACATATTTCTCTAAGAACATCACTACTAGGATTAGAGAATATCCATTCATCATATCCAACACTCACAACCAAGATGAATTAATCACCAAAAAATCAAATTTGATTTCAAAATTTTGATGAATTTATGCAATAAGAAATCATATAATAAATTATCGTCAAAATAATAAATAGTGGAGTAAAAGATAATTAATATGAATTTAACTTAATATGATTATGAAGGTTAATACCGTTTACACGACATTACAGAAATTTCTCTTCTCAAAATAAAGATTCTTAATCATCTCCTTTCTCAAAAAAAATTTGAATCCCCAAATACCTTTCCTCAAAATGATTTTTAATCAAACAAAATTTAAAACACCAAAAATCATGTAAACATGTAATGCAATGAATAAAATTAAGCAACAAGCACCTATCAAAGCATTACACTAAAGATCAAAATGACTAAGACGAGGAGCAAGGAAAGATATCACCTTCCGGATCCAAACTTGTCGGATCATTGGTTTTCTCGGCTTGTCGACGTTAGGTGCCGTTTGTTTAGACTTTCGATCAACCGTTGGAGGTTTCTTCGGTTGAGGCTTTGGTTGAACTTGTCGTTTAAGCTTAGAATTCCGGTTTGCTTTAAAATTCGGTTGGATTTGGCGTTGCACAATAGAATACCGATTCTCTTGAAGTGATCTACTCAAATGATTTAACTTTTGATTCCGTGGGGGATGTCGAGTTGTAGACGATGTCGATTGAGGTTTTGAGAGTGTCGATCGATGTGTAGACAATGCCAATTGTTTCTTCTTTTCCTTATTTGGGCAATTCCTTTTAATATGTCTGTTGATGCCACATTTATGACATACTTTGCCTTTCGAAGTTGTTGAGGCATTAGAAGACGCGGTTGATGCCTTCTCAACATATGTGCGTTCATAACCGAGTCCAAGCTTGTTCGTTTGACCCAATCCAAGCATATGGTCCAATTTCTTTGATCCGGAAGAAAATCGTTGAAGATCGGATTGGAGTTGACGAACTTGATCGGTCAAGACTTGATTGGACTTGTGCGATTCATGAAATTGATGCTCCAAAAATTCAATCTTGTCATTAGAAGATTTGATCGTAGATTCCGCATCATTAAGCTTCTGTTGGAGGTCCGAATTAATCTTCAAACTTGAATCTCTTTCCTCCTCAAGTGACTTATTCAAACTCTTTACGTTGTTGTTTTCTTCTTCAAGATTCAACATACGACGCCTCAACTTCTTATTTAACTTAGCCATCTTCTTTGATTCAATAAGAAGTAGGTTGTAAGCTTCCGCTATATCCTCGTCGTTCGAATCCTCCCCGCTTTCCCCGTTGTCACTCGATGAATCATGCGAGAAAAAAGAAACATTAGAATTAGTAGCGATAGAGGATAAACACACAACATTTGACGAAGGTGTATTAGCAAACAAGGCAATTTGATCATTCTTCTCTTCGTCACTTGACGATGAATCACTTGATGTTGAATCATCCCACGTCTTTGCTTGCATAGCCTTTTGTCTATACGTCTTCTTCGAAGGACAATCCGTCGCAATGTGGCCAAAACCTTTGCATTTGTAGCATTGGATCTCTCCTTCAAATTCATCCTTTTCCTTTGAAGACTTTGCACGGTTTTTATCCTTAGACTTTGAAGATGAAGATGATTTAGGCAAAGATTGTCGCTTAGATGTTGAAGCCTTGTTTAATCTATTCTTGTTCCGGAAATTTCGACGAAACTTCTTCGTGAGGAGTGCTAATTGATGTTCAAAATCCGCAATTGATAACTCGTCGTCGGAACTCGAGTCTTCGTCCTTCTCCTTTGTAGATTTCAATGCAACCCCTGTGCTTTTATAGAAAGACTTGGAAGAAGATTGATTAGTAGGAAAAGTCATCTCATACGTTTGCAAAGCTCCTACTAATTCTTCTACTTTCATCTCGTCCGGATGTTTGACCGTTTCGATCGCGGCTACTTTAGCCCGAAAGCGTTCCGGAAGAGTTCAAAGAATCTTTCGCACAACTTTAGCATCCGGGATTTTTTCTTTAAACCCTATGAGATGTTCAATGCGTACTTCCTTGTTCGAATCATTTCCAGGTTTTTAACGTTTACGATTGATCGTTCAAACTAAGTTAAAAATACCTGCTTTTGCTCTGGAAATGGCTCATGATATGCGCAGATGTTCTGCACCAGTTATGTACGCGATTGAACCCCCTCT
>NW_017893417.1:27316-30942 GCF_001540865.1 Ananas comosus
TTGAGCTTTGTTACGTTTTAGGGTTTTTAACGTAACACATGGCCATGTCGTTAGTTCGGGCATGGCCATGTCGGTGACTGAACCGAAGCATAAAGACAAGGCAGGAACACATTGGCCACTGTCGAAAAGCACATGGCCATGTGTCACATTTTAGCACTTTAGAAAGATTAGGCTGAGGTTAACTAAGATTTCAGATATTTATTCGATAACCCGAAGAGATTGTCTAGTTCGTAGTATTCTTATGTACAAACTCTTTGGGATCTCCGGACCTAAAGTAGATTTTGGATAAAAGATGTATAATCGGAGAAAATCCAGTTTAGCCTTATAATATTAAACTATAGATATACGGCTAAACTAGAGGCGAAACGAACCTCAAAGAAAAGGACCAAAAGATGCTATGAGGATTCGCTTCCTAGTGGTATTAGTACTACGAGAAGTACTGCCGCAGCACCTAAGCCGCACAAACTGTCCCCAAGCACCAAAGCCTAGCACCCGAGCACCTAAGCTCACCGCAGCACCTAAGCCGCACTAACTTCGAAGCACCTAAGCTTCACCTCCGCAAGCACCTGAGCTTGCACTCCCGCACCTGTACACTTCCGAAGCACTTTCTAATCAACTAAACTTTTGATTAAATGATTCTAATGCCTATAACTAAGTATGAATCACCATAACATGAATTAAAACTTTACCTGACCATCGTGATTCACGTCGTGAGGTATTTTCTGATTTTTTCCAAAATCTTGAATTCTTTGATCTTTGTCAATTCGCTTCGATTCTTCAAGACTCTGACTCACTTCACGAAACTTGCCAATACAAAATCCTTAACAAAAAGCCCCAATTTGGGTGCCCTAACTCATAGCATATATCAAACCTAGGGTTTGATCTCATTAGGAAGCAAAAGAAGCTTCAATCTACTCTAGAGACTCCATTAAAACCATTCTTAGCTCAATCCAAACTCTAGTTTGGATTCTACCATGAGAGGGGTGAAGCTCACCTCTAAGCTTCATCACATATATCCAAACCATGGTTTTGATCTCTTAAAGAAGCAAAAGAAAGCTTCAAATACTCAAAAGGTTCTACTAAAACCATTTCTAGGTCATTTGGTTCTCATTCTAGGGTTTTACCATAAATAGGGTTCAAGCTTACCTCTAAGCTTGCTCCTATGTTGCTCCAAAGAGGAAGAAGAGGAAGTAGCTCTACTCCTTAGCTTCTCCTTCACCTTCTACTCCTTCTCCTTCTTCTTCTTTTCCCTTTCTTTCCTTTCTTTTCTTCTTCTCCTTCTTGTCTTCCAGAGAGAGAAAGAGAGGAGAGAGTGTGTGAGAGGGAGAGAATGGGAGAAAACACCTCATAACCCCCTCAACATAACCCATTTGTTATATAATTGCAAATAAACTCCTCAGCTTTTATCTTATTAAACTGCTCAAACTGGGCAGAATTTGTGTTCGGGGATCGGTCTCCCCGACTTGGGACCGGTCCCAGAGAGCTCTCCCCGAAGCTGGCAGAGCTCCAGCCTGATGCAACCGGTCTCTCTCTGGGTGACCGGTCTCTTGGGGATCGGTCTCTCTCGCAGGGACTGGTTCCCGAGAGCTGGTTTTCTGGGACTTAGCCGATTTTCAGCTTTCTCAATTTTCACTCGTTCGGGGACCGGTCTCTCCCACCAGGGACCGGTCCCCGAGAGCACAAAATCTGCAGAATGCAGATTTTTGATTATTTTGCTCTCGAACACCTCCCACAATGCACTTTTGATCATTTTAACACCTTCGGACTTTTTGAAGTGTACCATCCTCGCACTTTGGTCAATTTGACTAAAGTTTGATATTTATTTTTTAAATTTTCGGTATATTACAATGGCACTTTTGTTAACTTTGTCCAAACATGAGTTTAGTGATCAAGAATACATAATTTGAGTCATTTTCATCATATGAGATATATTTCCAACTTGCAATATAGAATACTTTTCACATGCATGCCTAATACACATATGGCTTTACTACATAGAGTTAAATTTTCACGATACATAACACATGCATTTTAAGTATTTTAAAATTCATAAAAATTCTATCTAGCATGAATATGCATGCATCTCGATTAAATGACAAGGATAAAACACATAGGGGATATTTCTCCCCTATTTTATGAAGTCAAACCCACCGAAACTCTTGGCCGCCCTTTGTTTGTGCTGATGAAGGTGCCCGCTACTCTCTTAGCACCCTAAAGGTAAAGAAAAGAGAGATACACGAACATTACGAACAATCCTAAGTTCGATCATTAAACAACTCAAGCAAAAGGGCAAAAACTCACCGAATGCGAAGGAAACTCTCTCGATCTCCAAATGGGAGTTAGAGTCCTTCCAAACCAACCTAAATAAAGATTCTAAGCCCATCAATTTGGTTCCAAAATCCTTAAATCAAAAATTCCCATTTCTAACCCTAAATCTCCAATTCTAGGGTTACAACATCAAAATCCTCCAAAACATGATCCAGAGGAGAGATTTTGGATAGTAACCTCACAAGATGCTCCAAACCAAGCTTGGAATGCCCCAAGGTTGAAGATCCTTCCTCTACCAAGCTCTAACAAAAGCATTAAAGCTTCTCCAATTGTGGAATCCCAACCAAGAGCAAAGAGAAGCAATGAGAGGAGATCAAAACTAGCTAAAACCAAGCAAAATGGAGCAAAAATCAAAGAAGAAAGCTGTAACACACTGGACCTTTGCGAATTGCGAGGTTCGAGTGATTGGCCGTGTTCTGAGCTTTTCCAGATTTTCTGGTGCCCGTAATGCTAGTAGATATTCTAGTTTGTAATTGTTAATATCGTGTTCCCGATTTTGAGTGGATTACTCACCTTTTAGAGAGGGTTCGAGGTTTATTCTCGATTTAGGGAAGGTTAGGTTAGATCCCTTTCCAAGATTAGGTTTTCTAAATCGGGGTTTTCGGGATCTTAGTTTTACGGGTTTTATTCGGGATTAAGAGGTTAGATCCCAAAGTAGAACTTAGGTAGTTGTTTTTAGTTTAGATCTCTCTCTCTCGTTCATCTAATGGAGAATCTTCGAGGTTAGGTTCGAGATTTGAGAGGTTCAGGTTCCTAGAGGGGAGTTGTTTCGAGGTTTTGTTTCGGGGTTTCCACCTTTTCGGAGGTTAGTTCGTTTTCTTCGTTTTCTCTCCAAATTAGAGAATTTTAGGATGGTTTTAGGTTTATCTAGTTTTCTTTTAGTTACTCCCGAGGGAATGGAGAGGAGAACGACCAGGGTTCGAGTCCTCTTCTGGGGATCCCGCACCCCCCATGATTATTCTTCAGGTGTTAGCGTTTTTCGGGGGATGTTAAGTTTGACGTGCTTTAGTCGGGGGAACATGGCCATGTGCCCGAGAACATGGCCATGTTCCAGGTGCTTTAGGTTTGGGCTCCGAGCCCAACGACCCGAGACGCCGAGACATGGCCATGTTCGAGGCTACCGACATGGCCATGTTGGTAGTTGGAACATGGCCATGTTCGTGTTGGAACATGGCCATGTCCGGATGGTCTTGAGTTAGGCTCTCAGTCGGTTTAGGGCAAAAAAACCTAAAACCACATTCCGAAACATGGTGTTTAGAACCCTGTGCACGGTATCCAGCCTTGTGTCAGTTGCTGGG
>NW_017893417.1:32166-81738 GCF_001540865.1 Ananas comosus
CGCGGGAAGGGAGTTGCTTCGAGCTAGCTTCCTTCGAGGACGAGTTGCTAGGTGGTCTACCTCTCGATATTTACTTTTTGGCGAGAGGTTGAGGGTTTTGCCAGTGTATAGAGACCACCATTTTTGTACTAGAGACAGATATTGTACTACTTATGTTTTCTTTTTTTTTGACTAGCTTTATTTCTTTACTTTGGTGTAGATGATAGAACATTACTTGCTCTGATATCATTAGTTGCTAGTTACTTCACTTCTTTTATTTGTTCTATCTCCTGCTTTACTTCCGCTTTTATTGTAGACGCCTTATATGTGTAGACATATGGCGGGTCTGGGCACGCTACCGGGAGGGCCTTCGCCGGTCCCGGGGCGTGACAGATTAATTTGGTATCAGAGCCTAGGGTTGAGTCTTAGTGGACCTAGCGAACCTTAGGCCGGTTGGACTATAGGAATTAGGCTCGTGAGAGACGAGGTCTAATTGACTTGTGAGCGAAAGTATTATGATTGGGTTTATGACAACTCTAAAAAGTTAGAGTTTGATCGGAGTGTATGGCTTCTAACTTCGCGGAGGGTTACGTTGGTGGCCGACAACGTAACATCGGGAGTTAGTAGTGAAGGACACTTCCTTACTTTAGCATGATTTGGGGTTTTATCTATTTTGAGCGGGGATGCGATAGCGTGGGTTACTAACTTGCGCTTTTATGTTTTGTAGTGACGATGCCGATCACACGCTCCTAGTCTGCCGGGGCGGATGATGCGGCACACCCCGAGGAGGTCGAGACCTCCGCTACTTCCGGATCTAGTGAGGTCCGCGACTTGAGGGCCCAGCTTGCTGTTCTCACTGATCTGTTGGCGCAGCAGACGACAGCGGCGCAGCGTCAGGCTGAGGTGGCTCAGCGGCAGGAGGCGCGGATGAAGCATCTTGAGGACCTCCTACTGCAGCAGGCGGCAGCTTCGAGGGAGACCCAGGGTCCCACACCGCCAGCACCCGTGGTGGACGTCGCACTGAGGGCGCAGTCCCCCGCGCCCAGCTCTTCACGTGCGGCACCGGCGACCGCACCTCGGGAGTAGGTGGTTACGGCATTACCAGTTTAGAGGTCGGCGACAGGGGCAGCATTCCCCGTGATGGCCGAGGGAGCCGAGCGGGATCGGCTTATGAATCGCCTCAGCGAGTTCAGGAGGTGCAGCCCGAGGACGTTCGATGGCGAGAACGTCGACCACTGGATTGTTGAAAAGTGGTTGATGCATATGGAGAAGCTGTTTCGAGACACCTTTGTGGAGGAGCGGGACAGAGTTTGGCTCGCCACTCACTTTCTGGACGGCGAGGCCTATCGTTGGTGGTTGGACATCCAGAACAACCCCAACACCGACTTGGCAGCGATTACTTGGACGAGGTTCAAGGAGCTTCTTCTGGCGCACCACTTCCCGACCAGCGTTAAGAGGAAGATGGAGCAGGATTTGCGCAGCTTGCGCAAGGACGAGCGGTCAGTGGCTGAGTACGAGAGGGAGTTCTCCCGGATATTACACTGTGTACCGTTTGTTGTGAGGGACGACGAGGACAAGGCCAACATCTTTGAGCGCGGTTTGCGGCCTTCTATCTTTCGGTTGGTGCAGTCTTCCAACCTCCAGACCTACCGGGAGGTTGTGGATCGAGCTTTGATTGTGGAGGCAGGAGCGGCAGATCTGCAGGAGCGTCGCGAGAGCTCGGAGAAGGGGAAAGGGAAGAGGCCCGCGGCTGAGGGTGCGAGCCAGACGCACTCACGGAGGACGCGAGGCACCCAGGAGCCGGAGCTAGTCGCGGGGACGTGGCTCATCTACTCAGCGAGGAGGACCCGATCGTCGCCAAGCCCCCCGCTGCGTGATCTGTGGCGGTTCTCATTACCCGCAGCAGTGTTCACGCAGCCGGGGCAGGTGCTTCTTGTGTGGCCAGGAGGGCCACTTCCAGTCTGACTGCCCGAGGAGTCCATTGCCAGCGCCATCTTCGGCATCTGCACCAGCTTCGCCAGGTCCCAGTCAGGGGACATCTTCTGTGCATCACCAGGTCGGTCGGCCACCTGTCCAGCGGCAGACGGAGGGGTCACGACAGGCCCCGAGCCGGCGCATGTACGCGGCACAGACTAAGGAGGCGGCGGCAGCCGAGAATGTGGTCGCAGGTATCATTTTACTTCATGGTACTCGAGTTAGAGCTTTGTTTGATACCAGTGCATCGCATTCATTCATTGATCGGCTGTTTGCCGAGCTGCATGGCATCCCACTTGTATCCTTGTTGCACCCGGGACGAGTCGTTGTACCCGACCATTCTTTGGACATTCGGGAGTTTTGCCCCAGCTGCCCTATTCGGGTTGGAGATTGGATCATGCCCATAGACTTGCTAGCCTTGCATAAACTCGGGGAGTTTGACGTTGTGTTGGACATGGATTGGTTGACTAAGTACTACGCCACTATCGATTGCAAAGATCGAACGGTGATTTTTAGAGAGCCAGGGCAGGCGGAGGTTGTGTACCAAGGATGCCAGAGTTCGCTGTTTGCGATGACGATTAGCTCCTCTCGAGCTAGGCAGTTGATTAGTAGAGGCTGCGTAGCCTACTTGGCTAATGTTGTGTTGCGGGGTGTGGATGACGCCCCTAGGATTGAGGATATCCCCGTAGTGCGGGAGTTTGGAGATGTGTTTCGAGCGGAGCTTCCAGGCATGCCCCCTGGTAGGGAGATTGAGTTTGTGGTAGATCTCGTCCCCGGGACTGCCCCGATCTCTAAGGCACCCTATAGGATGGCACCAGCAGAATTGAAGGAACTGAAGGCACAGTTGCAGGATCTTCTGGATAAGGGTTTTATGCGACCGAGTGTGTCACCTTGGGGAGCACCGATTTTGTTTGTGAAGAAGAAGGATGGATTACTTCGCTTATGCGTGGACTATCGTGAACTCAATAAAGTCACGATTAAGAACAAGTATCCATTGCCGAGGATTGATGATCTATTTGATCAACTCCAGGGATCTTGTGTATATTCCAAGATTGACTTGCAGTTGGGATATCACCAGTTGAGGATCAGACCTGAGGATGTATCGAAGACGGCTTTTAGAACACGGTATGGACATTACGAGTTTACCGTTATGCCGTTTGGGCTTACTAATGCCCCCGCAGCTTTTATGGATCTGATGAACCGTGTTTTCAAGCCTTATTTAGACAGGTTCGTTAATTGTGGTGTTTATCGACGACATCTTAGTGTATTCCCGGAGTGACGCGGATCACGAGGAACACTTGAGACTTGTACTTCAAGTGGTTCGGGAAAGGGAGCTCTACGCCAAGTTGAAAAAGTGTGAATTTTGGCTTAGAGAGGTGGCATTTTTGGGCCATGTGATTTCAGGATCAGGCATAGCCGTGGACCCGAGAAAAATTGAAACTATCAAGGATTGGCCAAGGCCGACGAGTGTCACGGAGATTCGGAGCTTCCTTGATTTGGCCGGCTACTATCGACGATTTGTTGAGGGATTTGCGAGGTTATATACTCCCCTCACGAGGCTCACGCATAAGGGCACCAAGTTTGTTTGGAATGATGCTTGTGAAAGGAGCTTCCAAGAGTTGAAGCAGCGATTGACGACTGCCCCGATCCTTACCTTGCCGACTGCTGAAGCAGGGTATGTGATTTATAGTCATACTTTCTTTAATGGATTGGGCTGTGTTTTGATGCAGGACGGAAAAGTGATCGCGTATGCATCTCGCCAATTGAAGGATTATGAAAAGAATTACCCCACTCACGACTTGGAGTTGGCGGCCGTAGTCTTTGCATTGAAGCTATGGCGCGATTACCTCTATGGCGAGCGATGCGAAATATATACGGATCACAAAAGCTTAAAGTATCTATTCACTCTGAAGGAGTTGAACTTGAGGCAGCGCAGATGGTTGGAGGTACTCAAGGATTATGATTTGACGATACTTTACCACCCGGGCAAGGCTAACTTGGTGGCGGATGCGCTAAGTAGGAAATCGACTAAGAACTTAGCGATGCTTGTGGTTACTCAACCGCCGTTGATCGAGCAGATGAAGCGGTTGGAGTTGGAGGTGGTGGCTCCTGATACACCTTTGAGACTGATGGCTTTGGTGGTGCAACCTACACTTTTGGAAAGGATTAAAGAAAAGCAAGCTTCCGACTCGGAGTTGCAAAAGATTCGAGCTAAGATGGTTGATGGTTGCACCGGTGACTTCACTTTAGACGGTGATGGATTGATGCGTTTCCACGGACGACATTGTGTACCGGCGGACTTGGGCATTAAAGAGGATATTCTTCAAGAAGCACATCGAGCACCGTATGCTTTGCATCCGGGAGGCACCAAGATGTACAAGGACTTAAAGTCGCTTTATTGGTGGACCGGGATGAAAAAGGATGTTGGTGAGTTCGTTGCTAGATGTTTAACTTGGCAACAGGTGAAGGCTGAGCACCGAGTTCCTGCAGGGAAGCTGCAGAGCCTACCGATTCCAGTGTGGAAGTGGGAAAAGGTCACCATGGATTTTGTGATGGGATTGCCTCGCTCACAGGCCGGGCATGACGCTATTTGGTTGATTATGGATAGGTTGACGAAATCGGCACATTTCATACCTATCCACACTACTTGGACTGGTGAGAGACTCGCACAGGTTTATTTGGATGAGATTGTGCGATTACACGGGATACCTACTTCCATAGTATCAGATCGAGACCCCCGTTTTGTATCCCACTTTTGGAGGAGCTTACAGGACGCTCTGGGTACGCGTTTGGACTTCAGTACAGCTTTCCACCCCTAGAGTGACGGGCAGTCGGAGCGTACTATACAGACTCTCGAGGACATGCTTCGAGCCTGCGTGATCGACTTCCAGGGAGGATGGTCGCAGCATCTACCGATGGCAGAGTTTGCTTATAACAACAGTTATCAAGCAAGCATCAAGATGGCACCGTTCGAGGCACTCTATGGACGGAAGTGTAGGTCGCCGCTTCATTGGAGTGAAGTTGGCGAGAGATTGGCTTTAGGCCCAGATGTGCTCCAGGAAGCAGAGGACAAGGTTCGCATTGCTCAGGAGCGATTGTTGACAGCCCAGAGTAGGCAGAGGAGTTATGCTGATCGGCGTCAACGAGACTTGGAGTTTCAGATTGGGGACCATGTGTTCTTGAAAGTCTCGCCGACCAAGGAAATTAGAAGATTTGGGATCCGGGGTAAGTTGAGCCCCCGATTCATTGGACCGTTTGAGGTTTTGGAGCGTGTAGGCCCGGTGGCTTATCGACTCGCTCTACCGCCAAACCTATCGGGGGTACACAATGTATTCCATGTATCGGTCCTTCGGAAGTACATCCACGACCCGGCTCATGTATTGGATGCTACACCTATGGAGCTGCGGGAGGATTTGAGCTTTGAGGAGCAACCCTTGGAAATTTTGGCTCGCGAGGTGAAGAGATTGCGGAACCAGAAAATTCCCTACGTGAAGGTGCTTTGGAGCAACCACGACGAGCGCGAGGCCACTTGGGAGTTAGAGAGCGCACTGCGGGAGCGCTATCCCCATCTTTTTCAGATGGAGGCTTGAGGTACTTTGTTTGTTTTGAGTTTTGCGGAGGAAACTCCTCTTTAGGAGGGATGAATGTAACACACTGGACCTTTGCAAATTGCGAGGTTCGAGTGATTGGCCGTGTTCTGAGCTTTTCTAGATTTTCTGGTGGGTCGTTGACTGTGTTCCGACCTATGGCACGTGTCCCGAGATTTGTGGTACAAAGCCTTGCACCAAAACCCGAAAAAACGGGATTTGGCTGACTCTCGGATTGAGTTATGGCAGGCTTGTACCGGTACAAGGTTGTGCTTGTACCGGTACAAGGTTGATGGTTGTACCGGTACAGCCATCGGAGCTTGTACCGGTACAGAGCCGCAGAGTCCAGCAACCCGAGCCTCGGGTTTGGATTTCGTGGACCTTGTACCGGTACAAGAGCCCGTGTACCGGTACAAGGGGCAAATTTCGTGCAGTTTGAACTGCAGGGGGCTGATTTCGTGCAGTTTGAACTGCAGGGGGCTTTTTGCGATTGTGGACTTCTTATTAGTACCCCCCATGCCCTAGGGGTCTTCTCTTGAGCTTGGGACCAGCAAGAGGAGAGGTAAGGGAGCCCTCTTTGATTTTCTTTTGATTTATTTGGATTTTGGTAGGATTTTAAGAGATTAAACCTCTCTTTTGCTTCTTTTGTTTGATTGGAGGCTTTTCTACCTTTGGGGCTTTATTTTGGAGCTTTGTTGAGGGGAGATCCTTGGACTTGGAGAGTTTAGAGCTTGGATTGGAGCTTCTAAGAGGTAATCTACTTGCTCTCTCCCACTAGATTTGATTTTTGTTGATGGATTCAAGATGAAACCCTAGATTGGAGAATTAGGGCTTATTTTGGGCATTTTGATTCTAGGGCTTTTGGGGCTAAATCTTTTGGATTAGAACCTTTCCCTAGATTGGATTGGAAGGGATTTAGCTCTCTTTTGGAGCTTGGGAGAGATTTTCCACTCATTAGGTGAGTTTTAGCCCTTGTGCTATAATTGTTAATGCTTGATCTTATAGATGATCGTAATGCTCGTGTATCTCTTCGCTCAATACTTTTAGGGTAATTTGAGACTCGTGGACAACTTCGTTCGGCGAGACGGGGCACTACGCGACGGTTCGGTGGGTTTGACCTAGCCTATATATGAGAAATTCTCACATATGGTTATGGATGTTCCGTAAATTGGAAAAGCATGCATATTCATACTAAATGTATTTATTATGATTTTTAGAATGCTTAAAATGCATATGTTACATATGATGAAATTTTGGACCTCTATGTAGTAGAGAGTTGCTTGGGAGATCTATGGTTGTATTTAGCATTCTTTATGAGACTTGGTTTCATGCTTCTATAGTGTAAATGAGTTCGGATTCATGCATTTAAACTTAAGTTTACTTGTGACATGAAAGATGACAAAATTGCCATTTAGAAGGTGTGTGAACTAGAGAGCTAATGTCATCAAGCGGCATTGAGCTCGGGACATGTGTGAACCTAGTGGATAGGGCCATTGAGGAATGTGGAACATGCTTAAACATTAAATGTCTAAGTGTCATAAAGGGGCACTAGACCTAGAGAATGTTGGAACTTCATTTGTGACTTAGAACTAGATCTTCGAGATGCTAGTGACTATACCATGTTAGAGACATGAGGGTTGGATACTTGAGACTTGGACTATGCTTGCTTGCCATTTGTGCTCATTCGCACATGCTTGTGAGGGTCGCTCCCTACAAGCCGGCACTCCGGAGTTAGCCTACGCGACTTATGTTCGCTCGTGCGGTATTGAGAAGCCTACGGGGTCGAGTGGGACAGACACATTCCAAGAGTAGGGATGTTGGGCTACCACAGGCACTTAGGCGGCACAAGCTGGACTACCTTTGGTAGGTCCTTAATTGGAAATGGAAATCGACACGGTGTTGAGAATGGTTAATCACTACTAGATAGGTTTAGTAGTTGAATTACATTTATATGCTTTTAGCATAGTGTTGAGACATGTAGTATACTTGATAGTCTCCTTTTGCATTAAAGCATACTTGGTTGCCATGACAGAACTTATGCATAATGTATTCATAAAGGTTAATGACTTACTATTTTGATATCGTAGATGTACATCACCATGACATCGTTTATACTTGAGTTTAGTAATTTAGCATTTTAATTATGCCTTTATATCGCAGTCATTATTGCTATTATTATTGTACTTACCCTTTTCTTTTGGGGCCTAGTGGTGCATAGAGCTGAGGTCAGTAATTGCCCACTGGGAACTATAAATTATAGTTCTCACGCCCTCTTTTTCTCGATGTTTTTCAGAGCCTTCCACGCAGGGTGAGGCCAGGGATCGCGGGAAGGGAGTTGCTTCGAGCTAGCTTCCTTCGAGGACGAGTTGCTAGGTGGTCTACCTCTCGATATTTACTTTTTGGCGAGAGGTTGAGGGTTTTGCCAGAGTATAGAGACCACCATTTTTGTACTAGAGACAGATATTGTACTACTTATGTTTTCTTTTTTTTTTGACTAGCTTTATTTCTTTACTTTGGTGTAGATGATAGAACTTTACTTGCTCTGATATCATTAGTTGCTAGTTACTTCACTTCTTTTATTTGTTCTATCTCTTGCTTTACTTTCGCTTTTATTGTAGACGCCTTATATGTGTAGACATATGGCGGGTCTGGGCACGCTACCGGGAGGGCCTTCGCCGGTCCCGGGGCGTGACAAAAGCCCTCACCTGGTTATCCACGAAATAGAGCTCAAAAGGATCTCTAGGGAGGGCTGGGGTGGTATATAAAGGTTGCAACAATTGCAAATAGAACCCCCAACAAAAATAGCCTTTTCTGCAAAGTGTACCGGTACACGGGAAGGTGTACCGGTACAAATCCCGCGTATGTGCGAACTCGAGGCTCGGGTTGGCGGAAAATTCCACTTGTACCAGTACAACCATCAAGTTGTCACCGGTACACTTTCTGTACCGGTACAACCATCAAGGTGTAACAGTACACAGCCCCTCAAAATGCAATCCGAGAGCAGCCTAAGTCCATCATTTTGGCGACCTTAGCGCTACTTTAAATACTACAATTCTCGGGATACGAGCCATAGGTCGGAACACTGTCAACGACCCTCTAGAATATCTGGAAAAGCTCGGAACACAGATCAAACACTCGAACCTCGCAATTTGTAAACGTCCAGTGTGTTACACCCCGTCATTGTTCCCTCGGGTGGTAGTGCTAGTAGCCTCCCCCGGTAGACGGGAATTGTGGTTTGTTAGTTTGGGGTGAACCATGAGTACTCCGGGATAATTGGGTAAAGGCCAAAGAGAATAAGAACACGAACATGCATGCATAGTTATCATGTATTTGATTGTCTATCTGTTGACAGCTTTCTTGCAGGCATTGTAATAGTTTTGCATTAGTTGGTTTGCAATCAATCATTTCGTGAAATTACATATGCCTGAATAGACCTAGTGGGCGAGTCGGCACGGTCGGCAGCCGAACCCACTGGGAACTTCTTTTAGTTCTCACACCACCACTAACCCTGCAGATCCATGCGTAAGCGGGGCGGCGGAGGATCGAGGCAAGGGACTAGCACCGTAGTTAGCGGCCTCGGAGTTTATAGGCATACCCTATATGTATATTCAATTTTTGTATGTTGAAGTAAGGAATGTAAATAATGTAAATCTTCTATTTTGGTCAAAGGATAATGTGATGTAAATATGTAACATACCACATCCCTCGTAAGTCGTGCCGAGTTCCGTCAAAATGAGCGGAACGCGAAATTGAACGAGTTAAAGTGGACCCTAAGTGCATTGGAGTTCATAAACGGAGCAAAAAGGGACCCGGAGAGCAAATTTGGAAATCTGGCTAAGTCCCAGATTTTGAGCTCTCGGGGACCGGTCCCTGAAGGAGAGACCGGTCCCCGTGCGCGTAGCCTGCCAGAAAATCCTGAGGCAACCGGTCCCTGGTGGTGAGACCGGTCCTCGGGAGACCGGTCCCTGATGGGCAGACCGGTCCCTCGCTGCGCAACAGCAGAAAAACTCGAAAATTTGGCTAAGTCCTGGAAAACCCCCGTTCGGGAACCGGTCCCTGGGGGGAGACCAGTCCCCGAAGGCGAAAAACGCCAGTCTGGGCAGATCAAGGGAACAGTTGAGGGTTTAAATGCAATTGTTACAACACTTTTATATGGGCCATCCCCTCTCCTCACAGCCATTTCTTCTCCTCTCTCCATTTTCTCTTTTTCTCTCTCTAGAACTCCTCTAGAACTTGGAGAAGAAGAAGAAGAAGAAGAACTTGGAGAAGAAGGTGGATTTTGGTGCCTTGGAGGTTCTAGGAGCTCTCCAACAGAAGAATCTTTGTGGAGCTTGGACTAGAGGTAAGTTTTTAAGGTTTTTCTCTAGGGTTTGGATTTTGGTTAAGAGATTGGAGCTTTGTGCTCCTTAGAGGTTTTAGGAGCTCTTTGAGCGATGAAAACAAGGTACCATGAGAGTCAAGGTGCTCTCATGGTGAACCTTGGAAGTTGGGTTAGAAGCCCTAGGGTTAGTTCCAAAAGCTTGGAAACCTTTTAGAATGCTTCCTAAGTGAATCTAAAGCTACCATTTGTTAGGGTTGAGATCAATTCAAGGGGAAACCCTAAATGGCAATGTTAGGGCTTGGATTTGGGGCTTTTGCCCTAGGATTTTTCGGGGACAATTGACCCCGTAGAACCTAATTGGGGTGCCCTAAACTGTCACGCCCCGGGACCCAGCGGGAGCCCGCCCGGCGCGTGCCCAGACCCGCCATATGTCTACAACATATAAGGCGTCTAAAAAAAAAACAACAATAATAAAGGCAATATTAAAAGGCATCTAGAAGTATCAGAGCATAATAAATGTCTAAATGCTACAACAAAGGATAAGGAAAAACTGTAAATCCACTAAATAAGACATAAAGTGAATACAATAGGAAATCCCAAGTACAAGTGCTATAGGCAGATACATAGGTGGTCTCTATACATGGGTACAAAACCTCACACTCTCTCAAAATATAAAAGAAGAGTAAACCACCTAGGCAGAGTACCGCTTCTCGCTAGCTAGCTAAGCGATCCCCTTGCCGCGATCCCGTGCCTCCGCCGGTGCAGAAGGCTCTGAAAAGGAAACCATAAAACAGGGGCGTGAGAACTATTAAAAATAGTTCCCAGTGGGCAATTACTGACTTCAGTGAATGCACCACAAGGCCCAAAGCTACAAGAGATATTAGTGACTATAAATGTAGAAAAAACGAAAGGTAAGTAAAATGTAACTTACTACAACTTGATATCTCTACTTAGCATAAATAGCATAAGTATGAAGCAACTATGCATGAAGTATAAGTCTCCAACTATCATAATGTTCACAATGCGAAATAGTAAAGTTCCGTTGTTTACTATTCTAGTCAATGTCCAAATAATACTCTAAGTCATCATCTGTCCACATGTCATAATGAATACTCAAGTCGAATCTGAAGAGACCCACCCGAAGGCTGTCTATGGCCCTGAGACCCACCCGAAGGCTGTCTGGCCAGTGCCGAGCCTAATGGCCCCGTAGTAGTCAACATCCCCACCCTAGGAATGAGCCTGGCCCACGGCAATCCACTTCGGCGCCCAATCCCGCACGGCGAATATGTATCGCGATGGCCATCTCCGGAGTGCCGGCTTGTAGGGAGCGACCCTCACAAGCATGTGCGAATGAGCACAATGGCAAGTAGTCAAACGATCTGTCGCAAGTACCAAGTCCTCATGTCTAATAATATGGAATGTGTCGAATGTCCCAAAGGCCTATCTCTATGTCATCATGTCTCTAACATGGAATATATATAGCAGATATACAATGGCCTATCATCATGTCTCTAAGTTGCTTTTTATCGTTTACTAATTCCAAGTGCCTCTTTATGACACTTTTGTTCAACGGGTCCCAAGCATGGCATTAATATGTTCATGATGCATAGTTCCCTCAATTCTAGCATGAAGACATGTTCTCAACTTGCGAAACCAAGTACTGTCCACAATGCATGCAGTCTACACATATAGCTCTACTATATGGAGTACAAATTTTACGATACATGAGGCATGCATGTTAAGTGTTCTAAAATTCATATAAATCATGTTTAGCACGAATTTGCATTAAAAAAATACTTTACAAAAGTTTAGAAGGCATAGGGGCCATTTTGCCCCATTTTCATGAAGTCAAACCCACTAAAAAAAAAATCGACTTCTTCGTTTCGCCGAACGAAGATATCCACAAGCTCCCTAGTACTCTAGAAACATCAAAAATAGGGTCACCCAAACGAAACGAAGAGCGAATAGCTCAAACATTAACCAACTCAAGCTAGGGTTGGGGAAAAACTCACCTCAAGTGGAAAACCCTCTCTAAATCCTCAAATGGAAGGTAGAGGTCTTCCAATCTAACCTATATAACGGTTCCAAACCCATCAATTAGGTCTCAAAACCCCCAAATTCGAAAACCCCCAAATTCGAAAACCCCCAAAATAAACCCTAAATCCCAAAATCTAGGGTTTCATCTAGAAAAACCTAGAAAAACAAGTATCAAATGGGGATTATAAGCTACCAACCTCAAGAGAAGCCCCAATCCAAGCTCAAAACCAAGTAGGGTTGGAGTTTGATCCTCCACAAAGCTCCAACCGCATGCTCCAAGCCTCCAAAGGTGGAAAATGAGGAAGAAGATGATGCTCCAAGGCCTCTATGCAAGCTCCTTCTCCTCTTCTTCTCCTTCTTCTCCTTCCCTTTCTCTCTCTAGAAGTGTAGGAAGAGTGTGAGGGAGAGAAAATGAGAGTGAGAGGGGAGGAGAGGCCGCTATAGCCTCTAAAGTAACAAATCCACATAGGCCCTCAAAAACTCAAATTTACACACAACTCGGACTGGGCCAGTTTTCGCCCAGAGGGACGGCGGTCTCCCGACCTGGGACCGGTCTCTCAGCCTGCCCCCGAAAATCCAACGTTCGGGAGCCGTCTCTCCCTGTGCGGGACCGGTCTCTCCCCGCGCAGACGCGCTCGGGACTGGTCTCAACTGCCAGGGACCGGTTGCCTCGCCTGCTACGCAGCACTTTTCACTGGGAACCGGTCTCTCCTATCAGGGACCGGTCCCGGAGAGTAAAACTCTCAGGACTCAACCAAAAACTCTCGAGATCAACCTTTTAGACCGGTATACCATCGACGGGCCCTCCACCAAGTGTGGAAAAGTTCGAATACACATCGAACACTCGAACCTCGCAATTTGCAAAGGTCCAGTGTGCTACATAAACACGTTGGACACACTCCGTTTAACATTACGAAATGTTAGAACAAAGTTCATGTACAAAAAGGCCTAATATGGCATTATTTTGATTATAGGCGCGGAATCGGATTTCGTAAAGTGCGGGAGCTTCCGTAATCTACACCCACACAACTAATAGAGGTGGGGGGTGCATGCCGGAATCGTTGGATTCCTTCTATGTCTGTTTTCTCTACTCGTGAGCATATATGATATAATTATATACCCATTCATGCATAGTAGGGTAGCTACATGTGGAACTTGGTTCGACTTCATTTATATGCTTCTAACGTAGTTGAACATAGAGAATGATAGAACCAAAATGGACATGTGTGTTTGGGCCCTCAAGTTGTGTGAATGTGAGAATGGACTTGGACATTAGAAAACAAGAGTGTCATTGACATAGAAACAAGAATTGCATTGTGAGATGAACCGTTGAATATAGTTTAACCCATATTGACATTGTCAAAGATAAAGCCTTGAGAGTGGCAAGAATGAATAGGTAGAGACCTATCGTGACATTGGCATTGTGACTAGTGGCTATGAGTCCTCAAGTTGAGGATTAGATCGATATTCACATTTCGTCTTGGCTTGAGGGGAGGTCGCTCCCCTCGACGGGTGCGCTCCGGAGTTGGTCACTCACTGGGCATGGTAAAGTCCCACTAGTTGACAGGTCCTAGGGAGGTTCGAGTCCCCCGTTATTAAGAAATTTTGGGTTGTGAGTTATTGGGTTAACAGGTTAACCGTAAGATTGGGTAAGAGCCAAAGCTTGATTATGATTGAAGCATGCATGCATTTCCATTACCGATTGAAATTGTATATCTACTGACTTCTTTCTTGCAGGCATAGTATTAGTCGCATTAGTAATGGTTACTTTCTCCTTTGAAATACTTATGCCTGGATGACCTAGTGGGTAAGTCGTGGCGGTCCGGCATGCCGAGCCCACTGGGAACTTCGTTGTAGTTCTCACACCACTAACCCTACAGGTCCTAGTGCGAGCGGGGCGGCGGAGGACCGAGGCAAGGGTTTGGCGCAGTAGGTAGCGGCCACCGGGACTTTATGCATTTTGTAGTCATTCCCTTTTGTTTTACATGTATCAACTTTATTCTGTTGATTTAGGTATGAAAAATGTAAATAATCATGTATTTGGAGGATGACTAAATGTAAAAGATATGATGGTTGAATGGAATGTAATAGCCTTGTTTACTTGAATTTGGTTTAAATGAAATCAAATATCATGTGTGATGTATATTTAGCTTAAAGCTTTCGCTTCCGTTGTTGCTTGCCCTCGCGCAAGCCTTGTATTATAATAATGAAATTCTCTCGATTATTGCCACTTTATACCTGTTGTTAGAGCCTTGGGTGGACAGGGGAGGCTCTGTCCGTTCGGCGTCTGTTGACGTGACCCGAACCCGACCAAATTGGCGTGGATTGGGGCGTGACAAAATGAATGAAAAAGAATGAATGTAAAGGAATAGCTTACTTGTGTTTGATTAAAAGTAATCAAATGACTGGTATATTGAATGGTTGTAATAGCATAGGTGCTTTCATTCATGGTTTAGTAGTTGTTTGCCCTCGAGCAAACCTAGTATAATTGCATTCATCTTGTTGAATTGCTTGAATTATACTTGTTGATTAGAGCATTGGGAAGACATGGGAGGTGCTGTCCGTTCGGCTTCTGTCGGCGTGCCCGAACCGACCAAATTGGCGGCCTCGGGGCGTGACAAAGATTATACTGAAAATATTATCGAGTAGGGGAGTGGGTATCTTGTATTACTGATGGCGGGTTACATTGTAATTAAGTATGTAAAATTACAAGTTTATCCTTTTGAACCCCATACCTTTTCAATACATCATTTTTAAAATTTTAATTTAAATTTTTAAATTGTCAAATTTGAAGTTTGAAATTTTAATTTAAAATTTTATTTAAAAATTTAAATTTAAAATTTTATTTTAAAATTTAAAATTTGAGGTTTCTGACAAGTTACAAGAGTGATCGAAGCGCCAGAAGGTCAAAAGTGCATTGTTCGTTAGATGTGGAAAAGTGTGAAGTTTAAATGTGATATTGGAATTTGACTGATTATGAAGTCTGATAAGTGGGAATGATAATTGGAATTATTCTACATTTTCTAAAGGGTTTAGAGACGTTGGTGAACCAGTTTGGAAGCAAATAGGCCACTGGAAGCAAGAAAGTGCATTGCTATTGCTACTTTTGGCATTTCTGCATTGTGTACCGGTACAACATTAAGGATGTACTAGTACAGAAAGCAGCAGCTGCAGTAGCTGCGTGGCAGCAGGGAGACTTTGGTCTTTTGGCTGTTGATCTTATCTCCACAGGGGCCAGCTCGACTCCTGAAGTTACCTGAGAGTTACTGGAGCTCAGGGGAAGGGTTTGGCACCTCTCCCACTCTCTCTCTCTAGGGTTTTTCTCTCTCTAAAAGAGAAGCAAGGATTTGAGCTTATTTTCTCTTTTCTTTAAGGTTGCTGTTGTAGAGAGAGCTGGGACCAGCTGGGATGAATAGAAAGAAGGGGTCTAATGATGTTTTATCCACCCTAACTCGGAATTACCTGAGTTGAAGCTGTGGGAGGTAAGTAATTTCATTACTAATTATGTTTGGAGTATTTGTAAGGTACCGGACTTCTAAAACTATGAAGTTACGGTGTATATTTAAATGGTTCCGGTGAGGTTACGGTGGAATGTAACATACCGGATTTTAAATATAAAAGTGAAAATAAATAAAATAGTATGAGATACTATTTTATGGGATTTAGAGAAGTGAAGTATAGGTTGGGAATGACCTGTGCTGAAATCGGAGCGAAAACAGAAGATTTAGAATTTTCTGTAAGAGACGAGGAAGATAAATTAGCAGAAAATACACAGTGTCAGAAAATTATGAAAACTGGAGGGTAAGTCAGAATTATTTTTATGAGGCTAGATTTCAAGTTTCATATCATTCTGACACCCGTAGAGTGAGAAATAAAATCCGACAACTATCTGATAAAGATTACAGTTCGGTACAGTTTTCGGTGACCAAATGGGGTCGAAACTGAAAACTTAAGATATATTCTTGTTCAGTACGTTAAACCGAACATGACTGTCAAATTTGAGCTCAAACGGATACTTTGGGAGCTCCGGCGAAAGATATCATATTTTAAGTTGCCTTGAGTGAATATTGTTGGTGTTGACTTTAATTAGAAGCATCAGCTTCTTCTCCTTCAACCGACCACCACCACCATGGCCACACACACGCACGCATGAAAGGGGGAGAGAAACCCTCCTTTCTCTCTCTAAATATCTCTCTCATCTCTCTATATCTCTCTTTTAAAATTGGAGGGTTGGTGGAGATCGAGCTTGCGAACGCGTTGGAGGCGACGGATTGAGCTTTCGTGCGCCCGTTGGAGCGGCGTGTTTTCGTTGCGGCGTTCACGTTGGGGTAAGCTTTTGGGATTTGGCTTAATCCTTAGCTTTAAGTGTTCTATTAGCCTCTAATGAGCTTTGTTGGCATATTGATCCATTTAATTTGGATTATTTGGAGGTTAATTATACGTTAGGGCTCCGAATGGGGTTTTATAAAATATAAGGGTTTGATCTAATTTGACCATCCGTAAACCTAATTGCTAGGTAAACCAACGCGTTGGCGAAGTCGGTTCGGCGATTCGTCGAGCCTACGCGAAGTTATTAAAGAAACGGACGTTTAGGCTTCGTTTCCGCCTGGAGAGCCGAGGCGACGTCGTAAAATCATGAAAACGGATTTGAAGCACCGTGGCACATAACCGAAGACCTTTAATTTTTGAATCGTTTAACTCCCCGCATCGGCGATACCTTTAGAAATACGCAGTCTCCAACCGCGAACTCTATATCCTTTCTTCGCTTGTCGGCATAACTCTTGTGCCGAGATTGCACCGTCGCAAGTCTTTGTCGGGCAAGATGAACTTTCTCCTCCGCCTCCCCAACCACCTCGGGGCCAAGAGCAACTCTCTTGCCCACATCGCTCCAATGAATCGGCGAGCGACATTTCCTTCCATAAAGGGCCTCGAATGGCGCCATCGCGATGCTTTCCTGATAGCTATTATTATACGCAAATTCCGCCATTGGTAATTTATCATGCCATCCGCCCTTATAGTCAAGTACACACGCTCGAAGCATATCCTCAGGTATTTGAATAGTCCTCTCCGATTGACCGTCACTTTGAGGATGAAATATTGTACTAAAGTCGAGCCGTGTGCCCAATGCATCTTGCAAGCTCCTCCAAAAATGAGATGTGAACCTAGGGTCTCGATCCGATACAATTGACACCGGAACCCCGTGAAGTCTCACAACCTCGTCGAGATATACTTGGGCTAGCTTGTCCCCCGACCAAGTAGTGTGGATCGGCAAAAAGTGTGCCAATTTTGTCAACCGATCCACAACTACCCAAATCGCATCATGTCCACCTTGGGATCTAGGCAAACCGGTCACAAAGTCCATTGCAATATTTTTCCATTTCCAAATAGGTATTGATAGGCTTTGCAACTTCCCCGCCAGAAACCGTCGTTCCGCCTTTACTTGCTGGCACGTGAGGCATTGTGCCACGAACTCCCCTATGTCCTTTTTCGTGCCCGGCCACTATAATGTAGCTTCAAGTCTTGATATATTTTGGTGCCGCCCAGGTGAATGCTATAGCGAGATTGATGTGCTTCTTATATAATCGCCCTCCGAAGATCATCGTCCTTGGGCACACACCAACGATTTCTGAACAAGAGTGCGCCGTCGGTCCCAATGCCAAATTCATCGGCACTACCACTCTCAACTTTACCTCGCACCTTTTAGAGATATTCGTCGGAAACTTGCAATTCTTTAATTTTCTCCAATAAGGTTGGTTGCACAATCAATGTGGCAAGTGTTGCCGGCACTCCAAGTGCCACAACCTCAAGACGGAACTGTTGCATCTCCTTTTGCAATGCTGGTTGGGGTGTAATTGCCGTCGCAAAATTCTCCGCCGACTTTCTACTTAGAGCATCGGCCACGACATTAGCCTTCCCGGAGTGGTATAGAATAGTGACATCATAGTCCTTTAGCAACTCTAACCACCGCCGCTGTCACATATTTAACTCCTTCTAGGTAAACAAGTATTTGAGACTCTTGTGGTCGGTGTAGATCTCACAATGCTCACCGTACAAGTAATGCCTCCACAACTTTAGCGCGAAGATAACCGCCGCTAGCTCAAGGTCATGAATCGAGTAGTTCTTTTCATAACTCTTTAACTGGCGCGAAGCATAAGCTATAACTCGGCCATTTTGCATCAAAACGTACCCGAGACCAATATAAGAAGCATCACTGTACACTACGTAGCTCTTCCCCGGTGTCGGCAAGACAAGCACCAGGGTCGATGTCAACCTTTCCTTTAGCTCCTCAAAGCTCCGGTCACATTTGGGGCTCCAAACATACTTCACCCCTTTGTGGGCAAGGCGCGTTAGTGAAGTAGTTATCTTAGCAAACCCCTCCACGAACCGCCGGTAGTAGCCTGCAAGTCAAAGAAAGCTACGAATTTTCGTTACACTTGTCGGGCGAGGCCAATCTTTAAATGCCTCAATTTTCGTTACGAATTTTGTATACAGCTTTTCCTTTCGGAGTGTCTCCAACACGATCCTCAAATAGTCCTCGTGTTCTTCCTCGGTCCGAGAATATACCAACACGTCATCAATAAATACCACGACGCACCGGTCCAATAGCGGACGGAAGACTCGATTCATCGAGTCCATAAAGGCTGCCGGGGCATTAGTAAGCCCAAACGACATAACTGTGAACTCATAGTGGCCATACCGCGTACGGTACGCTGTTTTGTGCACATCCTTGTGCCATTTCTTCAACTGATGATACCCCGATTGAAGGTCGATCTTTGAATATACCCTTGACCCTTGCAACTGATTGAATAAATCGTCAATCCTCGGTAGCGGGTACTTGTTCTTGATCGTCAACTTGTTCAACTCACGATAATCAACGCAAAGTCGAAGCGTGCCATCCTTTTTCTTTACAAATAGCACCGAAGCTCCCCACGGAGACACGCTCGGCCGCACAAAGCCTTTATCGAGCAAGTCTTGTAATTGAGCCTTCAACTCTTTAAGTTCCACTAGTGCTATTCTATACGGAGCCTTCGAAATTGACGCTGTCCCGGGAATCAAATCAATGACGAATTCAACTTCCCAGTCCGGAGGCTCCGCCGGAAACACATCCGGAAATTCACACACTACTCGAATGCTCCCCAAATCCGGGTGCTCCTTTTGAGTATCCACCATTGTCGCCAAATAGGCCACACAACCTCCTTTAATCATTTTCCTCGCCCTCGCCGCCGATATGGTCGCCGCGAAGCGCTTGCTTTTACATGCCCAGTATACTAATTCTTCTTAATTAGATTCACGGAATGTGATCACCTTACTTTCACAATCGATGACCGCGTAATACTTGGAGAGCCAATTGATCCCCAAGATTACATCAAAGCCCCACATTTGGTTTATCATCAATAGGTCTATCGGCATAATCCAATCACCGATCTGTACTAGACAAGCCAAGCACTCGTCATAAACACGGAATGAATGCTCTGGTGTATTCACCGACCAATAGTCCTCATTATGCGTGACCTCTATGTCATGAGCTTGTGCAAATGATGCCGCTATGCATGAATGTGATGCACCTATATCAAACAATGCCCTAGCTCTAGTGCCTTTGATAAGGATAATACTTGCCACCACGTCATCTGGTATCGCCGGCTGCTCCTCCACCTGAGTGGCAAATACCCGCCCACTAGGTGCTCGAGAGGCCTCTGGCTGACGAGGCATTGATGAACATCTAGCCGACATAGCGGGTGGCAATCCCGCCTGCTGTCGCGGAGTATACTGAACCGAAGCTGATGACGGAGCAGGTGATGCACTGCCCGGGCACTCCCGGCCCAAATGACCCGGTTGGCCGCATCGATAACACCGCCCCTCCCGCTGAGGGCAAGCAGTAACCCTGTGGTCCCCGCCGCAAATCACGCACGGGTAGGAAGTCCGGCCCTGTGTCTGACTCCTGCCTCCCCACCACTGTGATCGTCGAGGTCGAGGGAGTCACTTAGAACTCGACTGCCCCGCGGATCCACTAGCTGCCTGCTTCTTGGACTTATCCCTTTTCTTGTCCTTCTCAAATGCCTCGCGCTCCTCTCGCGCAATAGCATTGCCGCGCTCCACCCAAAGCGCGCGGTCAAGTACTTCCTCGTAGGTCTTCAAGCGGAACGTATGAATAACCTTGAATATTTCGGGTCGCAACCCGGGCTCAAAAGCCTCCGCTCGGTCCCTATCGCCATGAACCAAGCTCGGCACGTAGTTGATTAGGTATGTGAACTCCTTCTCGTACTCACGCCCCGCTCCTCGCCTATTTGGTCGGGTTCGGGCCACGTCAATAGACGCCGAACGGACAGAGCCTCCTCTATCCGCCCAAGGCTCTAACAACAAGTATAATTAAGCAATCAAACAAAGAGATTTGCAATTATACAAGGCTTGCACGAGGGCAAGCAACAACGGAAGCGAAAGCTCTAAGCTAAAAGATACAACCATACATAATATTTGATTACATTTAAAGCAAATACTAGTAAACTAAAACTATTACATCCATTTGCTTTCATTCATAATATCTTTTACATCTTAATCATTCAACCCCAAAATGCATAAAGGTTTACAACTTTTACATCTCTAGATCAACAAAATAAAGTTGATATATGAACAAAACAGGTATGACTAAATGCATATGCTCCGGTGGCCACTAGATATGGCGCAAGGCCCTTGCCTTGATCCTCCGCCGTCCTGCTCGCGCTCGGATCTATAGGGTTTGTGGTGTGAAAACTACAACGAAGTTTTCAGTTGGTTTAGCAACCGACCTCGCCGACTTACCCACTAGGTCTATTCAGGCATAAGTAATCCAAAGGAAGAGAAAAGTAGCCAATATTAATGCTAATACTATGCCTACAAGAAATCTGTCAGTGGATATATATAATCAAATATGAATGGTTATGCATGTATGCTCTTTCCATAATTTTACTTTGGCTTTTACCCAATCTTACCGGTTAACCTTGTTAACCCCAATAACTCACAACCCAAAATTCCTTAATAACGGGGGACTTGAACCTCCCTGGGGACCGTCTTCGGGGACCTCACTCCCCGTGGTGACTATTCCGGAACGCACCGCTTGACGGGGAGTTACCTTGCTCAAGCCAAGACTTATCGTGAGTATCGATCCAATCCTCAACTTGAGGACATATAGCCACTAGCCACAATGCCACTTTAACAATGATAGGTTCCTACCTTATCATACTTACAACTTTTGGTTAAACCTTGTTTAACTATTCTTGTCTCAATGTCAATTTTGTCTCTATTGTCAATGTCATCTTTGTTTACTATTATCATAGGCCGGGTCTCACATTCATACAAATATAGGGTCCAACATTCATGTCTCTTATGGTTCATGTTCAATCACTATGTTCATCTACATTAGAAGCATATAAATGAAATTCAACCAATTTTCACATGTAAACTACCTTACCATGCATGAATGACTATTGACATAATGCTCAACAAAAAGGTGAAATAGACATAGAAGGGAATCCAACGATTCTGGAGTGCACCCCCGACCTCGAATAGTAGCATAGGAGTTAGGGTTTGATTCTCGTAATTTTTAGACTCCTATTCCGCGTGCTACGGCGATCTGTACCAAACTAGAGCCAAATTAGGCTTTTTATTCGATATCTTTGCATAGTCTTTTTGTTTGGCCGAACCGAGCGCACCAAGGCGTCGAAAATACCCCTAATTAGGTTTCCATGAGGTCAATTTACTTCGGAAACAATCGGAGGCAAAAGCTCCAAATTCTATGCCCTAACAATGTCATATATTGTTTTCTCCTAGATTGATCTTGTATCTAAGCAAATGCTAGCTTAGAATCAACTAGGAAGCTCTCTAATACCCTTTATAAGCCATTCAAATCATTCCTAGGGAATCTACTATGAACCCTAGATGTTCACTATGAGAGCACCTTGAGAAAACCATAGATTTCATGTATTCAAGGTCTCAACTAAGCTTCTAAACATGAGAGAAGCTTAAAACTCTTTAGGGTGGAAATCCAAACCCTAGAACCATTCTTGCAAAATAACTCACCTTAGCCCAAGCTCTTCCAAGTCCTTCTTGTTGGAGAGCTTCTAGACCCTTCAAAACCACCAAAATATCTCCTCCAAGCCTTCTTCTCCTTCTACTCCTTGCTCTAGGGCAAGATCTCTAGAGAAAGAAAGAGAGAAATGAGAAGGAGAGATGGTTTGCTGTGTAAACAGGGAGAAAGGAGTGTGTTAGGTCATATATGGTGTGCTACAATAGCAACTAGGCCCCCCAATAACTTATATTTGCAGCAGACTAAACCTTGCCGTCGGGTTCAAAGTGTACCGGTACACGGGCTACTGTCACCAGTACACTTTCTGTGCAAAGGCAAACCCGAGAGTAGCTTCTCTCGGGTTCGTAGCATTTGTACTAGTACAAAATATTTTGTACCGGTACACTTTCAAATATTCTCAAACCCGAAAGCAATTTCCGCTCGGGCAGCACTGTTGTACCGATACACCCCTGGTGTTAAACCAGTAACACATGTTCCAAAATTTTTAGTTTCGCGCCGTTTCGACTCTATTTCGTGTCGTTCGATGCTAAAACTCTTCTAACTCTTTTAAACTCATCTTTAACCCTTCCAACATTGTTGGAATGCTAAACGCAACTTGTCCATCCATCTCTTTTGCCTACTTTAGTCAATTTGGCTAAAGTTCGATAATCGTTCTCGAGGTTTCAATATGTTACAGTATCAATAGTAATCTCATTCAGAAATTCAAGATACATGGATAAGTCGAAATAATTTGTAATGTTCATAACGCGAACAAAACGCGCCCTTAAGCTAGTGTCATGCCCCGGGGCCGGCCCATTTGGTCGGTTCGAGCACGTCAAACAGACGCCGAACGGACAGTACGTCCCTTGTCCGCCCAAGGCTCAACACAAGTACAAATCGAGTGTATAGATTGCACATGCGGAAACATACATACATGGCTTACACGAGGGCAAGCATTAGCCAAAAGTGAAAGATTCTAAACTAAACATTCATACAAGTAATATGATTAACTTTTAACCACATACATGCATTCAACATTTACATTTACATTCTTTTCATTATTTCTTTTTACATCACATGATCTCCCAAAATACAAGCTCTCTTTACATCATTTATCATATCCATAATACTAACATTATCAAAAACAAAAGATGATATATAAGGAATGCAACTAAATAAGTATGAAACCGACTCGGGTAGTCACTGTTTATGGCACGATACCTTTACCGCGATCGTCGGCCGGCTCACTCGGTCCTGGCTCTGTGGAAAATAGTAGGGTGAGAACTACAACAAAGTTCCTAGTGGGTTCGGCCGCCGACCTCGCCGACTTTCCCACTAGGTCTAAATCAGGCATAATAGAAGAATAAATAGATAGATAGTAACCAAACTGTACAAATGCAACTAATATGCCTGAACAAGATATAATTATAAGGATGCTGAAATAGAATGCTCATGATGCATGCAAGATCACAATTCCATTACTCAATCTCTTGGCTAACCCGTAGGTTTTGCCCAAAGCAACTCACCAACTCATAATCCCTAATATCGGTGAGACTACTACACTCAACGGGACCGTCCTCTGGGGAAACACCAACCCAGTGATGACTACTCCGGAGCTCATCGCTCGAGGTGGAGCTACCACCCTCGAGCCAAGACTTATAGGCGAGTATGATCCAATTCTTAACTATAAGGATGTCAAGTTCAATCCAATCCTTAACTCTAAGGATGCAATGCTCAATCTATTCCCTAACTATAAGGAGGCCTCAACTATGAGGATGTCATAATCACATATGTCATAATGTCAAATATCTCATTTTCTTGCATTCTTTAACTCTCATTAGTGCCACCTACACTATATGTTCTTTATACTCAATCCCATGTATTTATTATTCTCGTTAATGCCACACTTGTACACTAGCATCCAAAACTCATTGATGCCACTCTACTATTGATGTCATAATTTCATTTGTTCTCAATGTCACTAGATTCTTTGCCTTTTCTAGGTTCTTGTCATCATTCATGCATACATAGGGTTTTACAAGTTTTCATTAATTTACAACCATCTCATATGCATTTGTACTCACAACATGCAACAACTAGCTCTCAATCACCCTACATGCATACATTCTTTAACTCTCATTAGTGATTATGGCATATGTGATTATGAGGATGTCATAATCACATATGCCATAATGTCAAATATCTCATTTTCTTGCATTCTTTAACTCTCATTAGTGTCACCTACACTATATGTTCTTTATACTCAATTCCGTGAATTTATTGTTCTCGTTAATGCCACACTTGTACACTAGCATCCAAAACTCATTGATACCACTCTACTATTGATGTCATAATGTCATTTATTCTCAATGTCACTAGATTCTTTGCCTTTTCTAGATTCTTGTCATCATTCATGCATAGATAGGGTTTTACAAGTTTTCATTAGTTTACAACCATCTGATATGCATTTGTACTCACAATATGCAACAACTAGCTCTCAATCACCCTACATGCATGAAGCTCAATATACACATATGCTCAAGAAATGACATTTTAGACATAAAAAAAATCCGAGGATTTCGGAAAGCATCACCCACCTCGTATAGTTGCTAAGGTGCTACGGTTCAATTTTCGTGATTTTTAGCTGCCTATTCTCTCGCTTGCAGCAAAACAAAGCCAAAATAGGCTTTTTTTCTCAATTCCTATGCGTAGACTCGTCGGATCTTCGAACCGAGTCCACCAACACGTCAGAAATACCTTCAATTAGGTTTCTACAAGGTCAATTTACATTTAATCCCATCTATGACAAAATGCCCAATTTTGGTGCCCTAACAATGCCCTATAGCATAAGCACCAAATAGATCTTAAAGCTAAGCAAAAACAAGCTTAACATCATCTAGAAACTCATCTAGAACTATTCTTAGGGCTTTTAAACCAAACCCTAGATATCTACCATGAGAGTTCATGGAGCTTACCTCAAAAAGCTTCCTTTCCTTGAGCTAAGGGAGAAGAATGAGAGATAGCTTTGAAAGTTTTGAGGAGCCCAAGGATCTATCTAGATTGTATCTATCACCTAGAAGGGGGGGTGAATAGGTGTAACGGCCAAAAACCACAAATCTTGATGTAATAAAAATAAATGCGGAAAATAAAAAGCACACCGAGATTTACGTGGAAAAACTCCAACTTGGAGAAAAACCCACGGGACCAACACGCGAAAAAATAATTCACTAAGAGAAAAGATTACAAGGTGATTACCGACTCCACTGACTTAACCTCTCTTAACCTCCTATGAATCTTCGCGCTACCCTCCGGGTTGTCCACGCCCTCACGTCCGAATCCACGAACGCCTCCACTTCGAATCCACGAAGCTTCAATCACGCCGAATCCACGACGCCACTCGAATCCACGAGCCCACGATCCGAATCCACGAACCGCCGTCAAATACGCCGAATCCACGACGCCACCATGAAGAATATCATGAATATGGTGATCCTTCGCTTTGGAGTATCGTAGAAAACCAGGGAATAGAACTCCAAGCGAAGCGGAGATCAAATCGACATATTAATATCAAATTTCAATATCTCGATTTGATCTAAAAGAGGCTTTTTGTAGAAAATAGGTTTTTGATGAAATCCGAGCCTCTAGGGTTTCTCAAATATGTATTTTCGTGATGCTTAATCAGTTAGAGAACCCCTATAGCTTATTTATAGACTTTAGAATCAAAACAGAGTAGGATTAGAAAGTTTCTTTCCAAAATCAGCACCTTGTACCGGAACAAGGAAAGCTGTCCAGGGTACACCATGACGGAAGATTTTTCTGCGAAGCTCCTGTACCCTGGATAGCTTCAGCTTGTTCCGGAACAGGGCTTGTACCGGTACAGCATGAAGCTTGTACCGGAACAACCATCAAACTTTCTGCGCAACGTTGATGGCTGTACCCTGGACAGAAAACCCTTGTACCGGTACAGCAATGCAATTTTCGCTGAAAATGCATTGTTTCGGGTTTTACAAACTCTTAGAAACTTTCTAATCAATTACAACTTGAAAATATGATTCTAAGATCTATAAATAAGTATGAATCACCATAAACAAGATTTAAAACTTACCTACGCATCGTGATTCAAGTTTTGCGTGTTTTGCGTCCTTTCCGATTCTTCGAAGTCTTGGATTCTTCGATCTTCAATACTCCGCTCCGAACTTCTTCAAGACTCCGACTCGACCCACGAAACTTGCCAACACATAGGACCTAACAATCTCCCCCTTTGGCAATTTCGTGACAAAACACACACAAACTCACAAATTACAATTTAAAGAAAAAACGAAGTTCAATGTCATCACCAAAACATCGAACCCCTCGCGTGTAATCCAAATACAATTTGAAACTCAAAATTACATCAAAACTCCTAAAACAGACTCTATGACTTAGATGCAAATAGGAGTCTTGAAGTCTTGATTTCCTGTAAAACACTTCATTCAAAAATGATTAGCACTAAATTCTTATACCTTCTCCCCTTTTGTTCACATCTCCCCCTTTGTTCTTGAACTTATCATCCTTTGCTTCAGTGTCAAAGCCTGCTCATCCATGCTCTCCCCCTTCATCTACGCTCTCCCCTTTTTGTCAAAAATTGCCAAAAGAAAGAAAATAGAAAGAGAAAACATACTAGAAAAACATGAGAGTAGTCTAGTCATAGTTACAGGCCATAAAAGAAAAACTGAAACTAAAACATCATCCTAAAATGCAAATGCAGTGAAAGAGAAAGACTAAGCTCGACGAAGAAATCACTCCGTGTCCTCATCATCATCATCATCATCTCCAGCACCAGCTCCAGAACCTCCAGCCTCAGGAGCATCACCAGACGGTGGAATGAGAGGATGTCGTGAAGATGACCGCTGATACGAAGCAGAAGATGGAGCAGGTTCCCAAATATCATCATGTCTACACCCCATCTTATCCATTAATCTTTTGATACTTAACTCAAATTTCTTGATGCCGGACTCAACTTTCCTTCCAATGTTGTTCACCTTCTTTTTTAACTTTCGTAAATCTTTCTTAACTGATTCCAGTGTCGTCGCTTCCCCTGAACTAGATGAAGTATCATAACTTCCTCGAGATGTAGGCGGAGGAGCAGAACTAGAAGCTGCTCTCGGTGGAGGTGCTGGACTAGATGCTTCAGGAGGTGGCCCTTTGGTCTGATGGAATGACTTGAGAGTGCTAACCGACTTAGCCCAAGTCACTGAGTCAATAGGCCCAAGGCCAACATCATACTTGTCACAAGATGTATCCACTCCATTGGCTTGAAGAATCCTCGTAATCAGAACAGGGAATGGTAGTAGATCCCGTCGAGTAGCACCCTGAATTACGTGAATCATCCTTTGCCAGATCAGAAATGGAATGTTGATGTTCAACCCACGAGCCTGCTCGGGATGACCAAGTAGATATAGCAACACTAATCTCTCCCAGCGGATCCTCTTTGTGCCGATAGTTGGTTGAACATTGTAGCTCATAACCAAGGATAGCAAGTGATACTCAGGTAATAAGTCCTTGGATTCAATGTAACCATGAGTCATGTAAACACCGGCTTTGCATATAGCTCCAAGAACGATATCCAGGTGAGTTGATGCTTGAAATCCTCCTGAAGTATAGAGAAGACCTGAAGTGTCCACATGCATCCCCAAGATCTCTCCAATATCATAGGGAGTAACTGGAAATCTCCTCTGACGCACAACAGTCTCGAAGATAAAAGTGCCTGTTTCATCATCTTCAGCAAGCACCTTTCCATTCATATAGAACTCCCTAATGAGTTCTACACAGAAAGGAGCCTTCGCAGGGACCCGTCCAACAGGCTCAATAGGCGCGCGCTGTAGTAGTCGTCCAAAATCAGGAACCTCCCGAATCAGATCATGGAAGTTCACAAAGCGTTCAGCTATGCACGACTTTGATGCAAACAACCTTCGCCGTGCTGGAGGAACCTCTGCAGCTTGTTTTGAACGTCCCTCACGAGTACGAGAACCACCACCGTGAGATGATTCGCCAGCTAAACCTTTGCCTTTGTCAAGTTGCGCAATAGGTTCTTCAGATTCTTCAGAGGAGCTCTCCTGATAATCCGGATCAGACCCGGACGCTTCTTCAGTGGTACGTGTCCTTTTAGAAACCCCATGACGACCTCTACCACTACCACGGCTCCGTCTCCCAGCCATGAGCACCAAAAGCACCAGTACGAGCAAAAATGCCATTTTCCTATATCAAAAATTGCATACATGAACATAATTTCTGGAAAAAATCTGTAAAAATAGCGAAAAAATTTCTAATTACATTAGAATGCATACAAAAGCTATTTCTAACCAGATCATGCAAAATATTTCAGCAAAAATCGAACTTTTTGAAAAATCCCGAAATTACATGCACATTAGAACATAAATTTTAGATCAGCGAAAAATAACTTGTTTTGATGTTGTTCAAGTGTTCTACAAGCAAGGTAATAGCCTAAGACACTGATCTATAGCAAAAAATTGCATCAAAAACGGATTAGAACAGAGATCAAACCCTTATCCCGCAAAAACAGTGAAAATAGCAAAATCGGGATAAAACTCACAAATTTGATGCTAAAAACTTACAAATCCACAGGAAAAATGTGTAGAACGAATGAAGGAGAGTCTCTGGAGCTCACAGAACCAAAAATTTTGGAAAACGATTGAGTTTTGAGAAAGATCGAAGCGTTATACCCGGTTATATTTCGCTCGGCCGCAGACCTTGTACCGGTACACGGGTTCTTGTTCCGGTACAAGGACCAAAATGTGAAAAAAAAAATTTCCAAAAATATACTTTAAAAATCTATCACATTTAAATTAAATTCATATAGTTAAGGCTTTTACTCCAAAAATCATTGTAATGAAAATAAGATATTATAAAATTTCAAAACACATCAAAACATCAAAATTTCAAAATCAAAAATAATTTAATGATTCAAAAACATCAAGATGTAAGTTGATGAAAAATGATTTTTAGAAATTCAACAAAATTGACACCAATTTGTCGCAATACATTCAAAATAGAGATTTAACTAATATGGCACCGGGGGTGGCTCTTTGAGCATCTTTTTCAAACTAGCACCTTATTACTCCGAAAATTCTAAAATATTTATATTTTTCCAACCTTTTTCGGCTTTTTCAATTAAATACCATGTGGTAGCTTCACACACTTGCCGGACGACCGGGGTGGTAGCTCTTTCCTACATGTGGTGGTAGTTTTCACACTCCTTTTGGATGTAACTCTTTCCACATCTTTTTAAACTTAGGAGTTTCTTTTTCTCCTTTTTTTTTTTTTAAACAATTTCAAACTCCCCCTAAATTAGACAATCTCACAATTGAAAATAATTTTGACGAATTTTAGTCAATTAGAGAATATCCATTCATCATATCCAACACTCACAACCAAGATGAATTAATCACCAAAAAATCAAATTTGATTTCAAAATTTTGATGAATTTATGCAATAAGAAATCATATAATAAATTATCGTCAAAATAATAAATAGTGGAGTAAAGACGATAATTAATATGAATTTAACTTAATATGATTGTGAAGATAAAACCCGTTTAAACAATCTTTAAAAAATTTCTCTCCAAAAAACGATTCTCAATCATCTCCTTTCTCAAAGATTTTGAAATTCCCAAACACCTCTTCCTCAAAATGATTTTTAAATAAACAAAAATTCAATGCACCAAAAATCATTCAACCATGTAATGCAATGAATAAAAATAAACAACAAGCACCAATCAAAGCATTACACTAAAAATCAAAAATGACTAAGACGAGGAGCAAGGAAAGATATCACCTTTCCGGATCCAAACTTGTCGGATCGTTGGTTTTCTCGACTTGTCGACGTTAGGTGCCGTTTGTTTAGACTTTTGATCAACCGTTGATGTTTTCTTCGGTTGAGGCTTAGGTTGTATTTGTCGTTGAGGTTTATGCACCCGGTTTGCATGAACTTGGCGTTGAGCATTAGAAATCCAATTCTTTTGAGATACTCGACTAACTTGACTTTGCTTTTGATTCCATGGGGGATGTCGAGTAGTAGAGGATGCCACTTGACGATTAGAAGTAGCCGATTGATTCTTCTTGTCTTTGTTTAGGCAATTCCTTTTGATGTGTCCTTTGATGCCACATTGATGACACACTTTGCCTTTCAAAGTTGTTGAGAGTTTAGACGTCGCCGTTTGATCCTTCTCAACAAATGTCCGTTCATATCCAAGACCCAATTTGCTCGTTTGACCCAATCCAAGCATTTTGTCCAACTTCTTTGATCCCGAAGAAAATTGTTGAAGATCGGATTGGAGTTGACGAACTTGATCGGTCAAGACTTGATTGGACTTGTGCGATTCCTCGAATTGTTGCTCTAAAAATCCAATCTTGTCGTTAGAAGATTTGATCGTTGATTCCGCATCATCTAGCTTCCCTTGGAGGATTGAATTATTTTTCAAATTTGATTCTCTTTCCTCCTCGAGAGCTTTATTCAAAGTCTTTATGTTGTTGTTTTCCTCCTCAAGTTCCAACAAACGACGTCTCAACTTCTTGTTGAGTTTAGCCATCTTCTTTGATTCAATGAGAAGTTGATTGTATGCTTCCGCTATGTCGTCGTCGTTTGATTCCTCTTCACTTTCGCCATTGTTGCTCGATGAATCATGTGAAGAAAAAGAAATATTAGAGTTAGTAGCAATAGAGGATAAACACACAACATTCGACGAAGGAGTATTAGCAAATAAGGCAATTTGATCATTCTTTTCTTCGTCACTTGACGATGATTCACTTGATGTTGAATCATCCCATGTCTTTGCTTCATAGCCTTTTGTTTATACGTCTTCTTTGAAGGACAATCCGTCGCAATGTGGCCGTAGCCTTTACACTTGAAGCATTGGATCTCGCCCTCAAATACATCCTTTTCTTTCGAAGCTTTTGCACGCTTCTTCTCATTAGATGTAGACGATGAAGATTTAGACAATGAAGTCTTGTCCGATCTATTCTTCTTTCAAAAATTCCGGCGAAATTTCTTCGTGAGGAGCGCTAATTGATGTCGAAGTCCGCAAGCGAAACATCTCCGTCGAACTTCGAATCGTTTCTTTCTTTTTTTCGATCAATAGCGCCCCTGTCTTTTAGAGAAAGACTTGGAAGAAGATGGATTCGTGAAAGATCTCTCATACGTTGTAAAGCACTACTAATTCCTCGACTTTTCAATCTCGTCCGAGTTGACCGTTTCGATCCGCGTCACTTAGCGCCGAAAAACTTCCCGAAAGTTCGCGAGAATTACGAACAACTTTATATCCCGGATCTCTCCCAAATTAGCACATGTATTAATAATATCTTGAAGCCTAGTGTAGTAATCGGTAAAAGATTCATGCTCCTCCATACGAATAGAATCAAATTGACTAGTCAGCATTTGGAGCTTTTGAATTTTTACTAAACTAGTACCTTCATGTGTAATTTGTAGAGTGTTCCAAATTTCCTTGGCGGTCTCACACGCCGAAACGCGAGTAAACTCCGTTTGTGACAATGCATTAAATAAAGCATTTATGCCCTTGCCGTTAAACGAAGATGTCTCGTTTTCTTCTTTTGTCCACTTGTTCCGTGGTTTTGGCTTTTCAACATTATCGACCTTTTCTATCGGATGTTTCCACCCAAATTCAATAGATTGCCAAACTCGCTCAACATCGGTGTGCTTTTTATTTTCCGCATTTATTTTCATTGCATCGAGATTTGTGATTTTTGGCCGTTACACCTATTCACCCCCCCTCTAGGTGATAGATACAATCTAGATAGATCCTTGGGCTCCTCAAAACTTTCACTTATGACATGAGAACCTTAGTGTAGTTGAAACACTATGAGATAGGGTATTAGAACACTATGATTCTATGACGAGATTACCCTCAGAGAGTAGAATGCTGTTGATTTTGAGTTGATCGTGCTCACATAGCCTGTCTGCGCTTGGAGGGGTCGCTCCCCGCAAGCTGTGCACTCCGGAGGTTGGTCACTAGAGGGACAGTCAGTGTGCTGTCTGGACGGTCTGTGTGCTGTCCGCAGGCGGTCTCGGGAGTAGTTCAGTGAGACTTTCCCTATGAGACTTACACGTGAGTTATGCTTGTGAACCTCGAGTTCATCCTGAAATTTGGATAACCTATTGAGTCACACTCATTACTTGTTGTTTATAGCAGCTTTCCCATGGTTGTTCATATTAGCTTACTTGTTGTTGTTGTTCATAGCAGCTTTCTATACAGCTTTATTTATTGTTCATGCATGCCTGATATCAGATTGAGGCATAGCTAGATATTCATGATTTTACCTACTTGCTTACGTTTCCTTACTTGCTCAGTTATCATACCTGCTTTTAGCTAGTTTAGCCATGTGTATATATTGCATATATATCTCTCTATGCCTGCTTCGAAATAGTGGGTAGATCGGTGGAGTCGGCGGCCGAACCCACTGGAAACTATTCGTAGTTCTCACACCCTTTGTTGTAGGTGCCAGTTCGAGTGTCCCGACCGAGCGGGAGGATCGCGGCAAGGGCTTAGCGCCTTAGCGGTATCAGTTGATAGCTTACTTTCCTACATGCATTAGATCCACCCTGTTTTTTATATTTTGAGAGTAGTTATTGTATAGGGTGAGGTTTTGGAGAGTACTTGATGTATTTACATTTTGGATAAAGATTAAAAAACAATGTATGAAGGTTTAAATGCAAGTTGTATTTTAAATGCTTCAAGTTTCATGGTTCAAATAGTTAAGTTTCTCTCTTTTGTATACTTCTATACTTCTTACTAGTATCGCTTGCTTTTGTTGGTATTAACACTGTTTGTGTTATCGTTGTTTTATTGTGTATGAAATCAAGTTGTTTTCCTGGGGACTTGTTGTACACAATCTCGTTGGTTAGCCTTGGGCGGACGAGGGAGACTCTGTCCGTTCGGCATCACGCCCGCCGCCCTCGAATCGGACCAAATCGGTACCGTTTTCGCGTAGTGCGGTCGGGGGCATAACAGTTGTGGTATCAGAGCGAGTTAAGAGCAAGCAAAAAAGAGAGTCTAGGATGACCTAGGAGACCGTAGGTTGGTTAACCCTAAGGTTATAGGTGCGTGAGTGCGACGTGAACCTATGACGCAGCGGAAGCTAATTAATTGGGTTTGGAGTTGGTGTTGTTACTCTAGTTATGGCTAGAGATGATCCAAGTGGTATTAATTTTTGGCTTAAGGTGATTGTGTTGGCGGCCGACAACACGATGCCGAAAGTCGAGAACTAAGACACTTGCAAGCTACCGCCTGATTGATATTGTTTAATCGTTATGTTTCACAATTACAACGATGTTGTTGGGTTAAGTAATTAACCAACTGTTTGCGTTTCAGGAGCTATGGCACCAAAAAGACGCTACGTGCGTAGAACTGCTCTGGCACCACCTCGAGAGGTGCCCGGGCCAGCCGTGCCTCCAGTGGCGCCAGGGCCAGCTAGGCCTACTGAGGTGCAGGAGCTGCGAGCGCAGGTTGCGGCGCTCACATGACGGTTCGATAGGCTCCAGGAGCTATTGGAGCAGCAGGCTGCGGCGGCAGGTCTAGGCCACGGTCTGCCTGCGCCTTTGGTTCGTGCCCCTGATGCGGCCGAGGCTGCGGGTGGCGTATCGGTTCCGGTGGCGGTGCAACCCCCACCGGTGGATATTCCTCCGAAGAGTTCGAGTTCTCCTACACCCGCGGTGGCGGCTGAGGAGGCGGAGCGTGAGCGCGGTTACGTGGCGCTCACGAGGTTCACGAAGTTTCACCCGCCTACTTTCGACGGAGAGGTGGTGGATCCAGTGACGGTGGAGTCTTGGCTGACAGCTATGGAGACTCTATTTGAAGACATCTTCACCTTGGAGAAGGACAAGGTGAACTTGGCCGCGCATTGCTTCGAGAAGCAGGCCAGGACTTGGTGGAAGAGGGTCAAGCAGGACCGATCCCCGGAGCTTCCCCTGATCGATTGGGCGGAGTTCCACAGGGTACTGTTCGCCGAGTACTTCGCTGACAGTGACAAGAGGAAGATGCGGGAAGATTTTCACAAGCTCAAGCAAGGCAACCGCGCGGTTCGAGAGTACAAGCGGGAGTTCACCAATCTCCTGAGCTCCGTCCCGGACGTGGCGGCGACAGAGCAGGACCGGGCGGATTGTTTTGTTCGAGGACTCTGGCCTGGAGTATTCAGATTAGTGCATGCCTTCAAGTTCCACTCTTTGGCGGAGGCATTAGACCGCGCGCTGTGGGTTGAGCACGGGAACGCTTGCGACCGTGAGGACCGTGAGGCGCTCGACAAGGACAAAGGTAAGAAGAGACAGGGCGGTGGTTCGGGCGATCAGTCTAGCTCCAAGAGGCCCCCGAAGTATCCACGCTCTCAGCCCAAGGGTCGTGGTGCTCAGCGATGCGTCTTCTGCGGCGGAGACCACCGGCCGGGTGTTTGTGAGCAGCGCCGAGGGAGGTGTTTCAAGTGCGGGCAAGCGGGGCATCGCATCCGCGACTGTCCTCAAGGAGGAGCTTTGCCCGCTATGTCGACTGCATCGGCCCCGGCGGTTCCAGCTCGCTATGGCTTGCCCCCTCCTGCAGCATCTACGGGGCGAGCAGCGGCGCCACGCCAACCTGAGCCTGCACGATCAGCACCGAGCGGGAGAATGTATGCTGCACCCGTGCACATTGAGGAGCCTTCAGAGGCCGGCGAGCGCAACGTTGTGGCAGGTATAATTTTGGTTAAAAATGTTTGAGCTAGAGCTCTGTTTGATACAGGCGCATCACACTCATTTATTAGTCGATCATTCGCACAAGCACACGATATCGAGTATCATCTGGGGGAGCACGTTTGGCATGTTGAGGGTCCCGGGCGATCCTTTATGGTTAGGAAGCGATGCTTGGCATGTCCAGTGCAAGTGAATGACTGGGTTATGCCGATCGACTTGTTGGTGCTCAAAAGGTTGAAGGAGTTCGACGTTATATTGGGCATGGATTGGCTCTCGAAGTACTATGTGTCGATTGATTGCCCGACTCGAGTTATCACATTTCGCGAGCCGGGTCAGGAGGAGTTCACCTATCGAGCTTACAAGAGCTCATGCTTTGCCGCGACGGTATCGGCGACTAGAGCGAGGAAGTTGGTGAATAGCGGTTGCTCAGCCTATTTGGCGACCGTTGTGGAGATTGATCAAGTGGTTCCGACCCTCGAAGAGTTGGCGGTTGTGCGGGAGTTCCCCGACGTGTTTCCCACAGAGTTACCGGGTATGCCGCCGGACCGGGAGATCGAGTTCATGATTGACTTGGTTCCCGGGACAGCACCGATTTCCAAGTCCCCGTATCGCATGGCGCCGGCCGAGCTAAAGGAGTTGAGAGATCAATTACAGGATCTTCTCGACAAGGAATTCATTAGGCCGAGCGTTTCGCCATGGGGTGCCCCGGTATTATTCATGTGAAAGAAGGATGGATCTTTTCGATTCTGCGTGGATTACCGCGAGTTGAACAAGGTCACAGTGAAGAACAAGTACCCGCTACCCCGTATTGACGACCTGTTTGATCAGTTGCAGGGGTCGCGAGTGTATTCAAAGATTGACCTTCAGTCCGGCTATCACCAGTTAAAGATCAAGCCGGAAGATGTTCAGAAGACGGCGTTTCGCACGCGTTATGGACACTATGAGTTCACGGTGATGCCGTTTGGGCTCACAAATGCCCCGGCAGCGTTCATGAGCTTGATGAACCGAGTGTTCCAGGAGTGCTTGGACCGATTTGTCGTAGTTTTCATAGACGACATTTTGGTATATTCGCGTAGCGATGAGGAGCACGCGGAGCATTTGCGCATAGTACTTCAGATCCTTCGGGAGAAGAAGTTGTACGCAAAGCTGAAAAAGTGCGACTTCTGGCTCAGGGAGGTTGCATTTCTCGGGCATGTTATTTCCGAGGGCGGTGTTTCGGTCGACCCGAGGAAGGTAGAGGCTATTGAGAATTGGCCGCGCCCGACAAGTGTAGCTGAGGTCCGTAGCTTTGTGGGCCTAGCAGGTTATTATCGACGGTTTGTGGAGGGGTTCTCAAAGATTGTGACTCCACTTACCCGCCTGACTCAGAAGGGCACCAAGTTCGTTTGGAACGATAAGTGTGACCGGAGTTTTAAAGAGTTGAAGCAAAGGTTAACTTCGACTCCGGTGCTCGCCTTACCGGTGCAGGGGCAGGACTATGTCGTCTTCAGTGATGCTTCTTATCTGGGCTTGGGGTGTGTGCTGATGCAGGGCCGGAAGGTTATTGCCTATGCATCCCGTCAGCTAAAGATCTATGAAAAGAATTACCCCATTCACGATTTAGAATTGGCGGCGATGATCTTTGCCTTGAAGCTTTCGAGGCATTATCTATATGGTGCTCATTGCGAGATCTACACCGACCACAAAAGCTTAAAATATTTGTTCACCCAGAAGGAGCTGAATTTGCGACAGCGGCGGTGGCTGGAGTTGCTTAAGGATTACGATGTTGATATTCTCTACCACCCCGGGAAGGCGAATGTAGTTGCGGATGCGCTTAGCCGGAAGTCTGTTGAAAACCTAGCTTTATGGGTCACTAATCAGACACCCCTATGGTTGCAAATGGGGAGGATGGACCTTGAGGTTGTAGCTCCCGAGATTCCGGCGATGTTGTTGGCGCTTGTGGTCCAGCCGACCCTACTAGACAAGATTAAAAGTCTGCAGCTGGCGGACCCATTTCTCCAAAAGATGCGGCAGAACATAGTTGATGGTCGCGGTGGAGATTTCGCTATGGATGCTGACGGCGCACTTCGGTTTAAGAACCGGTGGTGTGTACCTGCGGACGAGGAGCTTCGCAAGCTTGTATTACAGGAGTCACATTGGTCCCCTTATACTGATCACCCGGGCGGCACCAAGATGTTCCACGAGTTGAAATTGCTCTATTGGTGGCCGAGACTAAAGGCGGATATTGGGCGCTTTGTGGCGAAGTGCTTAGTATGCCAACAGGTTAAAGCAGAGCGTCGATTTCCAGCGGGGAAGCTTCAAAGTTTACCTATTCCCGTCTGGAAGTGGGAAGACGTCTCAATGGATTTTGTCGTTGGCTTGCCTCGATCAACAGGTGGCCATGATGCAATTTGGGTGATTGTGGATCGCTTGACGAAGTCGGCACATTTCATACCGATCCATAACACTTGGGCAGGCGAGAGATTGGCTCTGGTATATCTTGATGAAGTATTGAGACTTCACAAGGTGCCGAAGTCGATTGTATCAGATCGAGACCCCAAGTTCACCTCACATTTCTGGAGGAGCCTGCAGGATGCCCTTGGCACGCGTCTCGAGTTTAGCACTGTATTTCATCCCCAGACAGATGGACAGACGGAGAGGACTATTCAGACTCTAGAAGATATGCTGCGAGCGTGTGTTATTGACTACAAGGGTGGTTGGTGTAAGCACCTGCCGATGGCCGAGTTCGCCTACAACAATAGTTATCATGCTAGTGTGGGAATGGCACCGTTCGAGGCTCTTTATGGGCGGAAGTGTCGATCTCCCATTCATTGGAGTGATGTAGGCGAGCGAGTTGAGTTCGGTCCGGATGTTTTGCGGGAGGCGGAGGAGAAAGTCCACCTTGCTCGCAAAAGGTTGCTTACGGCGCAGTCGCGACAGAAAAGCTATTCAGATAAGCGCCGTAGAGATTTGGAGTTCGCGATGGGTGACCGCGTGTTTTTGAAGGTTTCGCCGATGTGAGGCGTGAAAAGGTTTGGGGTGCGAGGAAAGCTAAGTCCTCGTTATATTGGCCCCTACGAGATGTTGGAGCGAATTGGGACGGTGGCGTACCGACTTGCATTGCCCCCGAAGCTTGCGGGTGTGCACAATGTCTTCCACATCTTCAATCTTCACAAGTACATGCATGATCCCGAGCATGTTCTAGTTTATGAGCCGCCGAAGCTTCAAGATGATATGAGTTATGAAGAGTTTCCGGTAGAGATTTTGGCTCGAGAGGTGCGTAAGCTAAGGAATCGAGGAATTCCCTATGTTAAGGTCCGGTGGAGCAATCACGACGATCGCGAAGCCACTTGGGAACTCGAGGACTAGATGAAAGCGAATCATCCTCACTTGTTAGAGGATTGAGGTAAGAGTTTTGTTCAAGTTAAGAGTTGAGTTGTTTCGAGGACGAAACTCCTTTTAAGGGGTGGAGAATGTGAGATATTGAAACTCGATGGAATTTGGCTAACTTTGGCCAAATGGACCAAAGTGAGCAATTGAGCGGTTTGGACTAGTTCCATTCGGCATTACGACAAGGTTGGAAGGGCAAAAATGAGTTCCAAAGGTATTGGAATGGTTTTGACATCGATCCACGCGAAGTAGAGCCGAAGAGATGTGAAAACAGCATTCTGGAGCTGTTGTACCGGTACAAGGGTGTTGGTTGTACCGGTACAACCATCGCTGCCGGCTGTGAGCTCTCGGGTTTGAGGGCTCCAGGTGTTGTACCAGTACAAGGCTCTCTTGTACCGGTACAAACCCGTCGAAACCGAGAAACTGAGCGCTCGGGTTGCGCTCGGTTTGGCTGTCACCTAAGCCTTGTACCGGTACAAGAACCCGTGTACCGGTACAAGGGACCCGAAACAGCAGGTCTGTTTAGAAATATAGAAATTAGAGAGGCCTTTTGGGATTTTGTTATATTAGAGGGTTAATATACCTCTCTCACAGCCTCTCTCTCTCACACGTAGCCTCTCTCTCTCCCTCTCACAAAGCTCTATCTCTCTCTAAACCGAAAAGAAAGAGAAGAAGAAGAAGAAAAGAAGGAGAGAAAGAAAGAGAAGAAGAAGGAAAGGAAGGAGAAGATCAAGGAGAAAAAGAAGAAGCTTCTCTGCCTCATCTTCCTCAATCTAGGGCTTGCTTTGGAGCAAACCCTAGAGGTAAGCCTCAACCCTAATTTGAGATTCTAGGGTTTTGGGATCTTTTTGTTGGTTTTATTAGTTCAAATGGAACCTAAGGAGCTTAGAGGACATGGATCTAGCTCACATTGAAGCTAGAAACCATGATTTCCCTTGGGTGCTAAACCTAGGGTTGGATTTTGGGGTTTTTGGGAATATAGGATTTTGATCTATTTTGATGGGTCAGAAACCTAATTGTTATATTCCCGAATGCGTAGGCGAAGACGGTTTGTTGATCCAATGAGTGAGCGCGGAGATATCACCGATTTGGTCGCTCTAGGGTTCGTTTTGACCCAAGGTGTTGAAGCAGCGCACGTGGACCGCGACGCCAAGTTCCTTAGCTTTCTGACACTACCACAAGGTGGGTGGTGACCATCCCGAAGCCGCGGGGCTACTTTCTATGTCTAAGTTTTAATATTGATCTAGTTGCATCTTGTTCATGTTCATATAGGGTTAGAAGATGATTGTTGTTGCTTATATTTGCATGCTAGTAGCTATATGTCTTGTTGATTGATCCATGATCTAGTATGCATGAAAAACCTAGACCCTATATGAGTTCATTAATGTTTATGTTGCTAAAGAACTAGTATGATGTAACTAGTATTGATAATGAGTCAAAATGACGAGCGGCATCTAACATAGAAATCTATGACGAGTGGCATATGATTGTTGATAGCTTATGACATGAGAACCCTAGTGTAGTTGAAACACTATGAGATAGGGTATTAGAACACTATGATTCTATGACGAGATTACCCTCAGCGGGTAGAATGCTGTTGATTGTGAGTTGATCGTGCTTACATAGCCTATCTGCGCTTGGAGGGGTCGCTCCCTGCAGGCTGTGCACTCCGGAGGTTGGTCACTAGAGGGACAGTCAGTGTGCTGTCTGGACGGTCTGTGTGTTGTCCGCAGGCGGTCTCGGGAGTAGTTCAGTGAGACTTTCCCTATGAGACTTACACGTGAGTTATGCTTGTGAACCTCGAGTTCATCCTGAAATTTGGGTAACCTATTGAGTCACACTCATTACTTATTGTTTATAGCAGCTTTCCCATGGTTGTTTATATTAGCTTACTTAGTGTTGTTGTTCATAGCAGCTTTCTATACAGCTTTATTTATTGTTCATGCATGCATGATATCAGATTGAGGCATAGCTAGATATTGATGATTCTACCTACTTGCTTACGTTTTCTTACTTGCTCAGTTATCATACCTGCTTTTAGCTAGTTTAGCCATGTGTATATATTGCATATATATCTCTCTATGCCTGCTTTGATTTAGTGGGTAGATCGGTGGAGTCGGCGGCCGAACCCACTGGGAACTATTCGTAGTTCCCACACCCTTTGTTGTAGGTGCCAGTTCGAGTGTCCCGACCGAGCGGGAGGATCGCGGCAAGGGCTTAGCGCCCTAGCGGTATCAGTTGATAGCTTACTTTCCTACTTGCATTAGATCCACCCTGTTTTTATATTTTGAGAGTAGAGAAAAACGTGGGTCACGAGATGCCATCTCGGACACACGGGCCTTAAGAAAGTATACCCTCCGAAAGCCAAAACTCGCATTTTTTTTATTTGGCTAAAGTTTTCCTTTCGGAAAGTATCTCCACACAAGTCTTTAAATGCTCTTCGTGCTCTTCTTCGGTCGAGAAATATACCAATACGTCGTCAATGAATTACCACGACGCACGGTCCAATAGCGGACGGAAAGACTTATTTCATCAAGTCATGAATGCTGCTGGGGCATTGAAGCACCAAACGGCATTACGCTTGAACTATAATGGGCCATACGGCTACGGTTACGCCGTTTTGTGCACGTCTTTGGGGCAGGTATCTTTCAACTGATATTACCGAGACCCCGATGTAGATCAATCTTCGATATACCCTTGACCCTTGCAATGATGAACAGGTCATCAATCCTTGGCAACGGGTATTTGGGATCGTCACTTTGTTTCAACTCGCGATAATCAACGACAGAGTCGAAGCGTGCCGTCTTTCTTCTGCGCAATTAGCACCGGATGCCTCCAGGTGACACGCCTCGCCGTACGAAGGCCGCTTCATCAAGTAAGTCTTTGTAACTGAGCTTTTCAATTCCTTCAACTCCACGGTGCCATTCGTGTACGCGGCCTATCGAAATTGGCGCCGCCCGGCGGATCAAGTCAATCACAACTCTGACTTCCCGACCGGGGGCAATCCCGAGTACTCCGCGGGGCGAATTACATCCGGATACTCCGCACGAACTCGAATACTCTCCAATTCCGAGTACTCTCGAGAGTCTGCGATGGTCGCAAGTAGGCTTACAACCGCCTCTGATCGATCCTTTTTGCGCTCCCGTCGATATCTAGTGGCTGCAAGCGTTTACCCATTTAGCACGGCCGGTAGACAAAACTCCTCTGTGGTTGGCCGTTCACGGAACGCTGATCACCCTTTTTCACCAATCTATAACCGCGTAATCTTGGAGAGCCAATGATCCCAAGCATTACCTCGAATCCCCACATTTCTGTTCACACTAGAAAGGTCGATTCGGCCCCCCAGTAACTCAATCACTTGATGCACTGGGCAGTTAAGCAACTCATCGTAGACGTCGAATCGAGTGCTCGGGAGTGTTCACCGAACCAATATCCTCATTATGGACTGATCTCTATATTATGAAGCTTGTGCGAATGTATGGCCTAATATGAATGAATGAGAATGCACCGCTTATCGAATTATGGCTCTTAGCCTGAGTGGCCTACTGATCAGAATCAATACTTAGCACACGACGTCGTCCCTCTGGGAACGATGATTGGTGGCTCCTCCACCTGGGTGGCAAATACCCGCCCACTAGAGTGTCTAAGACAGCCTCAGGCTGAAGTGGCTGCCGCAGATCGTCAGCAGATTATCGGGTGGCATTCCCGCAGCTGTCGCTGCGTGACTGCTATTGAAGGCTGGATGACGGGGCTGGGGATGCTGCCGCCCGGGCGACATCTCGACTCATGTGCCCCGTGTTGGCCCACATGATAACACCCGCCCCTCCGCTTGGGCCAGCTGGTGGCCTCTATTGCTCCACGCCAATATCACACAAGCGGATAGTTTAATCTAGACCCCGTGTCTGACTCCTAGCCTCCCGCCATTGTGATCGTTGTATTGGTCGCGGGGGTCGCTTAGAACTCGATTGCCCGCGGATCCACCAGCGTGCTTCTTAGGCTTATTCCTTTCCCTATCTCCTCAAAAGTTTCGCGCTCATACGCCGATTGCGATTCCCGCGCTCCACCCAAAGCGCTGGCGAATCGAGCACTTCCTCAGAGGGTCTTCAAGCCGGAAAGCATGAATAACCTTGAAAATCTGGTCGAACCCTGCTGCTCAAACACCTACCGCTCAGCGTCCCTATCCCCACGCGACCAAGTCCGGACCAGTATATCATGTGCGTGAACTCCCTCTCGTACTCCGCAACTGATCGGCTTCCTTGCTCAGCTTTTCGAAATCCTCCTTTGATTTACCTTTTGTCGCTGCTCGGGAAAGTACTCATAAGCATGCAATCTCCCGAACGCCTCCAAGGCATATAGCGCGTGTCTAGCGAGCGATTATTTTCCTCGCTTTGATTCCCACAACCGAGCAGACCCATCAAAAACAATTGAGCGCCCAATGAACTTTATCCTTCTCGAGGCGTGTAGATTCCTCGAACAAGGCATCCATCGCGGCGAAGCCAACTCATCGTGCGTCACGGATCCTTCAAGTCACGTTGAAAGTGTTGGAGCGTTAAAATCGCTTGAATGCGCGTCCAGCGCGCCAATGTAGCGCTCCTTGCTCGCGCTAAGTACATCGGAAATAAAGAAACCGATGAACCGATGCTCGCCGAGGAAACATGCCCGTCACAGGCGCTGCCGCCATCGCAGGAGGTGGTGCTCAGGAGCGGCCGTGCAGGTCGGCATCCCTCGCACATATGCCGCCGAGCTGCCATGTTTGCGCCATCATCTCATGGGAGCTGCACGATCTTGCACCCTTGAAGCCGCACTAGCCCGGCCAATGCCGCTAACCTGGGCTCGCCAGCTCACGCAGTCGCCCGACCCGACCTACTCCGGCTCTTCCCGAGGCTCCACCGTGTGGAGCTCGTAAACTCTCCTTGGTTGGTGACATCGCGTTCCTGCAGCGCAACGCACACACCATTAGCACTCGTCACACGATGCACTCCTACACGTTCCAAGTAGTTACCCAATTAAGCGGAAAGACACAAGGCCTTAATTATTTCCACTTCCGGTGTTATGTGGCTCGGCCGCACCACAAAGGTCCCTTCAAGTAAACAACATTAAGCCTCCTAGTCCAAGTCTCTACTTCCTTCTAGAGAGTGCTTACATCAACCCAATCACTTGCTTCGCATAAACCAAGTCCAGTCAAGACTTTTCCTAAGATCGCTTTAGGCGTCTCCTAAAACCTATGGTTTATAGGTCATTCCAAGACTTTTGCTTTCGACTTCGCTCTGATACCATGTATATCTGTCACGCCCAATCCCGCCGATTGGTCGGGTTCGGCGTCACATCACAGACGACGAGACGGACAGAGCCTCCCCTATCCGGCCCAAGGCCTAAAACATGTTTATTAAATAGGCAATCAAAAAGATTGCGTATAGGAATACAAGGCTTGCACGATGGGCAAGCCAACAACAGGAGCGAAAGCTCTAAAGCTCATATGTACTATCACAATGAGTATTTGATTTCATCTTACAACCAAATTCAAGTAAACAAAGCTATTACATTCAATTCACCCATCATTATTCTTTATCACATATTAGTCACTCCACCAAATACATGATTGTTTACAACTTTAATCTTCTATTCAGCAAAATAAAGCTGCTACATGCAACACCAAAACGGGAGAATGACTAAAAATGAATGTACTCGGTGGACGCATACCTACGGCGCTAAACCCTTGCCTCGCGCTCTCGCCGCGCCCTGCTGTATTAGACCATGTAGGGTTAGTGGTGGGAACCTTACAACGAAGTTCCAGGTGGGCTCGGCAACGACCTCGCCGACTTACCCACTAGGTCCATCCAGCATAAGTATTTCAAAGCAGGAAAGTAACCATTCTAATGCCAACTAATATATGCCTGCAAGAAGAAGTCAGTAGATATATAATTTCAATGCGAATAATGGAATATGCATGCAATGCTCCATTCATAATCAAACTTTGGCCTCTTACCCATATCTGACGGTTAACAGTTGTTAAACCCCAATAACTCACACCCGAAAATCCCTTAATACGGGGGACTCGCAAACCTCCCTAGGGACCGTCAACTGCGCGCGCGGACTTTACCACGCCCAGTGGTGACCAACTCCGGAAGCGCAACGTGGAGAGGGCGGGACGATCCTCCCTCAAGCCAAGCACGAAATGTGAGTATGCGATCTAATCTCAACTTGAGGACTCATTAAGCCACTAGTCACATGATGCCAATGTCAGCGACTGGTCTTTACTATTCATTCCTGCCACTCTCAAGGACTTACTTTGACCGATGTCAATAATGGTGTTAAACTATTATTCACGGTTCATCTTCAATGTAAATCTTGATTTCTATGTCAATGTCACCCTTGTTTTGCTGATTAGTCCAAGTCCATTCTCCATTCACACAACTTGAGGATCAATCACACTAGGTCCATTTTGGTCCTAATCATTCTCTATGTTCACTACGTTAGAAGCTATAAAATGAAGTCGACCAAGTTCACATGTAAACTACCCTACTGATGAGATTGAAATGGGGCTATCTATAAAACATATATGCTCAAGAATAGAGAAAACAGACATAAAGGGAATTCAACGAATTCCGGCGTGCACCCCCCACCTTCTATTGCGTTGTGGGGTGTAGATATACGAAAGCTCCGCACTTTAACGAAAGCTCGATTCCGCGCCCTATACATCAAATAGTTGCATATTAGGCCTTTTCTGTAATGAACTATACTCTATCATTTTTTGGCAGGATTAAACGGAGTGACGAAACTTGTTGTGAGGGCCCACCAATTAGGTTTCTACGGGCGCAATTTGTCCGCCGAACCAATCCTAGACGAAAGCCCAAATTTCAAGCCCTTAATAATTGCCATTTAGGGTTTTCTCATGAATCAATCCAACCCTAAGCGTAGAATAGATAGGAGTCATCTAAGTAAGCATCCTAGCCAAGGTTCATAGACCTTTGGTACCACCCTTTAGGGCTCCAACATCACCTTCAAGATCACCATGAAAGCACCTTGAGCTCTCATGGCGTTCACATGGTATTCATGGCTCAAAAGAGCCCCTTAAGCCTTAAAGGGCCCACAAAGCTCCAATTTCCTAAACCAAAATCCAAACCTTATAGGCTCATTTACTACCAAAAACTCACCTTAGCCTAGCTTCCAAGTCGCTTCTTGTAGGAGGCTTGTAAACCCTTCCAAGCTCCAAATTCTGGCCTCCTCTTCACTTCTTCTTTTCTTCTCCAAGCCCTAAGCAAAAGTTCTCAGAGAGAGAAGAGGGATAAGGGAGAGAAGAATGGTTGAAAATTGCTGAATGGAATAGAGGGGTGAGTATATAATAGTGTTGTAACAATTGCACTTGGCCCTCCATTTGTTTCCTCTGTTGAACTGCCCAGACTGAGGACAATTTTTTCGCCAATTCGGAGGACCGGTCATCCACCGCCAGGACGGTTCCGAACGAGGGGCGTTTTCCAGGACTTAGCCAAATTTTGAGGTTTCGGCTGTTGCGCAGCGAGGACCGAGTCTGCCCCTTCAGGGACGGGTCTCCCGAGGACCGGTCTCACCGCCAGGGACGCCGTTGCCTCAGGACTTTCCTGGCAGGCTACGCATCACGGGACGGTCTACTGCTTCACGGGACCGGTCCCCGAGAGCACAATATCTGGGACTTAGCCAGATTTTCAGTTACTCTCTCGGGTCCCTTATAGCCTTCACTTCATGGACTCTAATTGTGCTTAGGGTCCACTCAACTCGATATTCAATTTCGCCGTTTCGCTCATTTTGACGGAACTCGGCCGATCTACCGGTCAAACTCGTTCAATCGCGTTCCACTCATTTTGACGGAATCGGCCACATTGACGAGGGATGTGGTATGTTATCAGCCATGCGCCGGAGGTTTCGATTCGAGAGAGGGGAATGTTCGATACCACGGAGCATTGCACGGCACAAGCCAGGACGTCTGCCATGTGTAAGTTTTCCGTTAATTGCTGTAAAAAGATTAAGTAATTGACATTGTACATCAACAAATAGTTTGATGCATACATAGTTGTATGGCATTCAGTTGGTTATTACTTGCTGATATTGTACAATCACAACTATTTTTTAGATGATCCATAGTAGTTAAGATAGTTATGTATGGTCTTATTTATATTGGCAACCTTAATAGTATTAAATCTATCACTACAACCAGAATTTTCTAGGTTATTAGGACACATGTCTTGGACACTTTGAGTAAAGTGTCACCATTTTAGCTAAAACTTAAAAAATATCTACTAATGCTAAATATAAAGCCCAATCCAACCAAAAATAAAAGAATTACTGTACTCACCTACCACACCAGTCCATTTGCCGGATTACAAACAGAATAGAAAAAAAAAAAAATTCAATTACCATCTTTTCTTTCTCTTCAATTAATCCACTGAAGAAGACGAAGAAGCTTTCCTGTCCATCGCTACCATCTGACCGCAGCAAAGAGATAGAGTTAATTCGGCGGTTGTAAATGCTTAAATACAGTATTGGTAAATTAGCAACAGCTCTTTTTAGGTTATAGCGACACTCTTAATTTGTTCACTATTACCTACCGACCCAACATATAGCAAACTTTTTTAAACAAGTCGTCGGTAATTTTAGCTGATAGCCAGCACTTTTTTTGAATGTACCTATATTTAAAAGTGCGCCCTATAGACCGTTTTTGTTGTAGTGATATACACATGTTGGATTAGTATAGTAGTGTAGCAAGTGATAACAATGAAAAAATTTTCCTAACTATTGCCTCATTAGTATAAAGATGGATATACATGTAAACTTGCTATATTAATACTTGTACATATGACAAGTGAAGAATCACATTCATGTTAGTGGCATTATAACTTAGAGGCAGGGCTAGATATCCTAGAACCATCTTATTCATTTCTACATTATGCCTTTCATATTTCAATTATAATTATCTTATCTTCAGTTGACCTAGTAGGTGTATTTCTTGCTACTCTGCGTGGCTTACACCTAGAGAATTATCTGTTTTAATTTCTACCCTCATTTGGTTCGCTTATTTTTATTTTCTGCAGCGAGTGACATTCTCGAAATCCGAGAGTTGGACTTCGCTCAGAACTCGACTAATTGTCGAAAGTTGGTATGCTTCGGAAAAGGCCGAAAGAAGATCGAAAACCCGAAGAAGTGCATTATGCAACGGATCCACGAGAGCAAGTTGTTCAACAATCTGCACTTAGCCGTTTTGCTCTCGGGGACCGCGTCGCCTGGTTGGGAGAGGACGGTCCCCGTAAGCTGAATGTGCGGCCAGAAAAAAGCTACTGCGCGCGATGTTATTGCTCTCGGCGGTCTTGTTCTCTTCCTCCCCATTTAGAGTAAACCGGGTCCCTTGAAGGTCCTAGTCCCGAGACGAGACCGGTCCTGTGACGCGTAGAAGTTGGCTGAGAGCCTCTGCCGCAATTGGTGCTCTCGGGACCGGTTGTGTCCCAGAGAACGAAAACTTGCCCAGTCTGGGCGTGTGAGAGACAGCAAAGTGGATGGGCTATTATGCAATTGTTGCATTAGTTGGGGGTATTAAGGGGAATCAACTCATCTCCCGTGTCTGCATTCTCTCACCCACAACACACTCTCCATTTCTCTCTTCTTTAAACTCTCTCTCCTCTTTCTTGAAGTGAAGAAGAAGAAGAAGGAAGCTAAGCGAGCAATGAAGGTGGGAGAGAGGAGAAGCCAAGCTAGGAAAGGGTGTAAACACACTGGACCTGTGCAAATTGCGAGGTACGATGTGATGAGATGTGTCCGAGCTTTTCCGCTTTGTGGAGGGTCGTAGAAGGTGCTTCGTACCTAAAAAGTTCGATAATCCTGAAAATTAAGCTTTTATCCTGAGAGTTTTTACTCTCCGTGGGACGTGTCCTGGTGGAGAACTCGTGCCCCTCTGGAAAACAGTGTTGGGCATCTGCCGAGAACCGGTCGTAGGCGGATGAGACCAGGACCGTCCTGAGCGTGTTTTTGCGTGAAGAGACCGGTCCCTATCGTGGGGAGGAGTACGCGTTTCCGAGAGCAGATTTTGCCGGATGGACTGAGGAGAGACCGGCCCAAGCAGGGAGGAGACTCTGTCCTTCTGGTGCGAATCTGCCCAGTTCGGACTTTGCACAAGTTGCAAAGTATGATGGACTTTTTCTGATTTTGTTACAATAGAGAGCCTGTATATGGCCATCTCACCATCTCTCTCCCTCATTTTCTTCATCTCAAACTCTCCCTTACACCTTAGATAGAGAACGTGAGAGAAGAATTGAGAGGAGAAGAAGGAAAGAGAGGAGAAGAAGAAAGACCAACAAGAGGACATTGGAGCATCTTTCTCTCCGTCTCATTCTTCCTTTGGGCTGCTTGAAGGCTTGGACTTGGAAGAGCTTGCTAAAGAGGAGATTCTTACTCTTGAGCTTGGATTGGAGCTTCTAAAGAGGTTAGTTGCTTGTTCTCCCTCTTCTAGACCTAGTTTTGGTGAGGATTTTGGGGAGTTGAAAGCCTAGATTTGGATTTTAGGGTTATTTTAGGGCTTTTTGTTTTGGAGAGTTTTGGGTGCTAATCTAATGGGATTAGAACCTTGCGTTTAGGTTGCTTTGGAAGGATTTGATCCATTTGAGCTTTGATGAGGGGATTCCTTCATATTATGGCAGTTAGATTTTGGCCCTTTTGTCTTGTTGGTTACGATGTTGAGCTATTTAGCGTGTTCGTTTATTCTTGCTAGCTCACTTTTTTTGATGCTTCTAGGGTGCATAGGAGATTAGTGGACACCTTCTTCGTTGTGCCCAAACGAAGGGAGTTGTGCGAAGCCCGGTGGGTATTACCTAGCCACCAATATTGAGGAAATTTCATTATTTTGGCTAATTATATGTTTCCGTAAAATGAAAATTCAGCATGATGTATTTATTGTGAATTTAGAATAGCTTAAAATGTACATTTATATTAATGCATTTTTGGACCTCTAAGTGGTAGTAGAGAATGGCATTTGAGACTAGTATACATGTGTTAGCAATTCTAGATATGAGCTCAAGATATGTTCTATATCAGTGAGAATGAGAAGTGTAATGTGCTTAGAACATAAACTCTTATGGTTGGCAATAGGGTCATGACATAATGCATAAAGAGGTTCGATGTCACGTCCCACGACCGCATCTACCCAAAACGCGTACGTTTGGTCGGCTTCGAGGGCGGCGGGCGTAGAGCCGAACGAGACAGAGTTCTCCCCGTCCGCCCAAGTGCTAACACAGATGTTGTGTACAAAAGTCCCAGGGAAAAAAAAACTTCATTTCGTACACAATCAAACGCAACCGAAACACAAACAGTTGTTAATTACCAAACAGAGAAAGTCTATACTAGTAAGAAGCATAATAGTATACAAAAGAGAGAAGACTTAATTTTGAACCATGAAACTTGAAGCATTTTAAAATAACAACTTGCATTAAACCTTCATACATTGTTTTTTCAATCTTCTATCCATAAAATGTAAATTACATCAGAGTCTATCCAAAACCTATCCCTATACAATAACT